>NC_050451.1:6387503-6567925 GCF_903995425.1 Onychomys torridus | reverse complement strand
AGCTCCCATACCTAAGGCTCAGGGATCATTGAGGAAGAGGGGCAGGAAGATAGTGAGAGCCAGGATCAGGGAGTTTGCTGTTAGATGGTGTCTTCTAAGACTGTTGGAAGCTTGTCTTGTTGGAGTCATGTCTCACCAACATGACTCACCAAACATGACATGAAGAAGGACACAGCAATAGACACACTATGCAGACGGGGAAGAGTCCAAGAGGTCTACAGATATATAACCATAGACAAAGAAGTACAGGAGACTAAAGAATGCTGAGACCAGGAGAACTAGTCTCCCCAAGGATCATACACCAACTGGTTATCCAATACCAAGTGGTCAACCCTGAAAACACATGTATAGGAGTAATATTATAGGGACTGAGCAGGTTATATTTATGTATTTAGAAATATGCATGTATTTATATTTTTTAAAGTGCTACACCAAAGCTTTTGCTGAAACAAAAAAAAAATGTGTGTGTGTGTGTGTGTGTGTGTGTGTGTGTGGTGTTAAACAACAATTAATAAAAAGAGGCCATGAATTTAAAAGAAAGCAAGGAAGGGTATGTGGGAGTGTATGAGGGAACAAAGAATAGGGGTAATTATGGAAATATTTTATAACCTCAAAAATTATAAGAAATAAATGTTTTAAAGAAGGAACAGAGACTTCCCCTCTTGCATGGAGAAGTGTGAGCCCACTGACAGAATCCCTAGTCCACCACATCCACAGATCTCCCATTTCTCCAATGTACCTCCCCAGTTCTATGCACTGCGAGGAGGGATTTTACAATTACTTCTGGGCCCTCTCTGCCTCGCTTCCTGTTTTCTCTCAAAGCACAAATTCTAAGAACAATTTTCAACAATGAGACCTACAGCATTAGCTCTCCTGCTATCTGTTATCACAGAGTATCTTTTGCATGGCCTGGAGTGTCTCCCATCTCCTGGAGCAAACTCAGCCAAAGGCTAGAACCCGGCCATGCATGCTTTCCCCAAGCATGCTGCTTCTGCCAGCATGAGCTCCTAGGATGGGGAACCCCAAGCATGCTGCTTCTGCCAGCATGAGCTCCTAGGATGGGGAACGTTCTCAAATTTCAAAGCCCACAGTTGCATGGACAATGAACAGCAGTCCTGATGACAGCATTGCTCTCTATGCTACAGAAGCCACTGGCCTCGTGTTGCTTCCTATGTGGTGCAATGACCCCTCTTCCCTGCCTGCCACACCCTGGAGTCAGCTGCTGAAACGTCATGTGTGCAGGGAGTGACAATCAGTTTGTCACCAAGGGAAAAGTGAGATTCTAGCCAGTCATTGCATGGAGAGTCACTATGGGCCAGGGAAAGGGAAAGCAGATAGGCCCCAGCCTACAAACTCAGGCACTGAGCAAAGGATCCCAGTGGTTAGCAATGCTGAGTTTAGGCAGGCTTTTCAGTTCAATTGTGCTCCCAACTAATAACTGGATAACCTTGGGCAGGTTTCTCAACATCTGAAGACTTCCTCACTTAGAGAATTAACATAAATTTAGGTCCTGTCCATAATGGAGTTATGGTGAGAACTATAAACACCTAGCCCATCTCAGGTCAGCTGAGGTCAGCCCAAGACAGGCAGAATGGTGGTGAGTGTTATCTAGGTCCCATCGATGACAGTATCTGTTCAGCTGACATCACAACACTGGTCTGAAGGTCTTATTTCTGCCCCCTGCTAAGTGTTTGAACTTGGGGCATCACTCTATTTAGGTACTATTTGTTTCTGTTATGCTCCTGGATTTACAATGAGTTCGAATCCCAATAAACCCACCGTAAATGAAAATATATCAAATACAGCTAACCTGCTGAGCATGCTCAACATTGGTTGTTCAGCTGTCATGCCTAGGCTGGCCAGGAGCTGGGACTCACTGCCCAAGTCCAGCATAGAGAGAGAGGATCATACCAGACACTGCCAGCCCCAGGGATGATCGAGATCTTAAATCTAAAACCCAGCTGACCACATACTACTTTGCACATAAAGTTGAAACATCCTAAGTCAAACTATGGCAAGTCAGTGAGCATCTTTGCATAGTTTGGGTAGTGCTAGTTAAAGACAGAACAAGGTGGTGACACTAAAAAAGAAAGACAGAGCACAGCCCTGGGGAGGAGCTGACCTAGATCAGGATTGAGACATTGTTGACTTTGGCCTGACTGAGAACTCTTCTTCCTGTGCATAAGGGACATGAGCCCTGACCACAGGGAAGAGCCTATGGTCCTAGAGGTGACTCAGCCTTGTCAGACTTCCATACCCTTTGGATTCCCATGGGCCTTCCTGTTACCAAAATGGTAACAAAAACCTTTCATGGGTGAGTGACTCTTCTACCAATCTCAAGAGTATGTATGTGCTAAAACATGTATGACTGCAAACCTTCATCGAGTCTTATCTCCACAAGGCTTGCCCTTTCTATATCAGTCTGACTGACCGAGGAGCTGCTCCAGTTGGGCATGACCTCACACCTCAGGAATATTCCTTTCCAACCAGAAGCAACTCAAACTCATGTATGAACATTGCCTTCATTCCAAGAACATTCTAGATCACCTTTTTTTCCCCTTGGGCCCAAAATGAAGACTCAAGTTTAGTCATTTCAACTCAGTCAACCGAAGTCATCCAGGGTGTTTTATATACTCTTGGGAGTTTCAGCTATGTGGTTGCTGGTATTGTTGTAATTACCAATTTTTTTTTTCAAAATAATTAGAGAAGTGATTTCCATATTGCTTATAAGCCATGTTGTTTATGGTACTACATGACAGCTCATGAACGAACTAAGACAAGCCTTCTCCAACTCATCAGAGACGTTGTGTTGATATTCAAACCACCAACTTCATTTCTAGACATCCCTCAAGTGTCTCAAAGCCTATGGTGGCAAAGAGCAGCAGGGTCCCCATAATAACAATGAAATGTGTTTCCACATAGCTAGAAATGAGACTTCCAAACAATCTTCACTGGAAACAAAAGGTAAATGGCTAAAATACACAGTTCACTAAATACTCAGTCATGATCATTGGCCACTGGGTTTGTCAAAGCATCACAATGCACACCACAAATAGCTATAGTCCTTGTGTACCAAATAAAAAATAGAATAAAATTTGGAGTTCTGACCTTTAAGAATAGGGGGAGAAGGCTCAGCAGGCTCTTCCGACGTTCTTCAGGGTTCTTGTGTATCAGCCGCTGGTATTCCTGAAATTTCTTTTCAAGCATGTCCCAGAGGGCAGTAGGGCCCGGACACTGCCCTTCTAGTGGAAAATCAGGCTTCACAGCAAGGGACTGGCCTTCATTTTGGAAACCGGGGTCCCTGGGTCTGTCCTCAGCCTTTGAAAGATCTTCAGCCTCCATCCTCAGCAAAGCAGATCTGAATCCAGAACAAACAACTGAAAATAAAAAGTCCTGCTGTATCACTTCCTGGTGACTGATTGGAAGGAAGGTCCAACATGACTCAGTTTAGCTTCCAGAAGAATAAGTACCTGAAACCTACTAAAATGAGGAAGGATTGTCCAAAAGACCCAGATTTAGATGTAGTTAATATGCACATAATTAACAATACCACATTGCCAGGCACTGTGCAGCATTTCTTACATAGACTCTCATACTGAGTGGGCATTCTGGCACTGCCTGCAGATACCACAGGGCCAGAGCCATGAGGAGAATATACATCAGGGTGATACACTAAAGCCTGAACACTACTTCAAGCTGATCTCTTCTAAGAGACTGCAGAAATAACGGAGATGTACAAATACTTAAGTAGCTGCTGCAAAGGCATGAGATGCTTTAAAAACACAAGTCTTGGAGACTGGGGAGACAACTCACAGGTTAGGACCACTTGTTGCTTTTGCATGGGACCCAGGTTTGGTTCCCGGCACCCACATAGTGGCTCACAGCCATTTGTAATTCTAGTTCCAGAGATCCTACACCCTCTTCTGTCTGCCATGGGCACCAGGTACACATGGGGTACACATACATATGTGCAGACAAAGTTCTCATGCAGATAAAATAAGATAAATAAATCTTTTAAAAACAATTAATCTTGGGTGTCTCAAACAGTTGTTAACTAAGACATAATTCATACAACACACAATGGATATGGGCATATACATTATGTATATATGCAATTGGCATATATGTATGTATATATACACATATATGGCATTTTAACCATTTTGGGGTATTTAAGTGTCATAAGTACAGCTAAGGATGACCTGGTGCACACACTTGTACTCCCAGGACCTTGGATGGTGGGAAGAAGGATTACAAACTCAAAGCAAGTCTGAGCTGTGTAATGAGTTACATGGAAGCCTAGTACATAGCAAGACCCTGCTTCAGGAAGAGAGAGAGATACAGAGAGAGAGAGAAAGAAAAAGAAATATTCACAGTTGTTCAAAATAACCCTTGAAGCCCTGAGCTTGCTAGGGCCCCTCTGTAAGTGTATACAGGAACAGTCTTTGGGGGCCAGAACCCTCAAATCAGTAAACAGAAGAGCAAAGCCTTTGGGATGGTAGCAGCTATATCCAGTTCACCTGGCAGCTACCCCTGCCACGTGCATGCGCGCGCGCGCACACACACACACACACACACACACACACACACACACACACACACCAGCAGTTGCCTCTGTTTGGTGTCCTTGACCTTACACTCTCAAACGTCTCAGTTGAGATGTGACTGGCTCACAAGCACAGGCTTGTGGACCATTTGTCTGAAGTGAAACACACTCCAAGTAGAGACCAAAATAGCGAGGCTTCCTGCACAAGGATCTCCCCAAATTCAACGTTACCGTGTCAGAATCCATCCTGAACCCAAACACTTGACTGCAGCAGGCAAAAGGGGACTAGATGTTATCCCGGTGTTACCTGGGAAGCTAACCACGCCCCCCAAACATTCTGAACTTGCTCAGGTACATCTGTGCGTCTCCTGCCCCTCTTCTGTCATGTGTGCACTGTATTCTCGGACTTCATTTCCAGAAATCTTTTTTTTCTTGTTTTTAATAGATAAAAAAAGGTTTTGATATATCCAGCTGTGCTGGATGAAAGAATCAAGACACAGAACACCACAACTAAATGATTTCATGTGTGTGAAACTTGGAAGCATTTATAATCTCTGTTGACCTAGGGACAGATCAGTGGCCATCAGAGTCTGAGGGTAAGGGAGAACACTTCGCGAGGCAGGAACACAGTGGGATTTTTGCAGCTATGAAACTATGCATTGTTGATCACAGTATTAGTTACATGAATGCATGTATTTAGCAAAATGTAAATGAAATGTACGTTTAAAATGGGCACAGCTGTCGCTGGGCTGTAGAATGCCCCTAAAGTGCTCTGGGCAGGCAGTGTAGTCACTCACAGCCCTCAGTCTCTTCCCTGACCTTGGCAGGCTCTCCTGGTGGCCTCTTTATTTTCTTATTCCTTGTCTTTCTATTACCCTCTTTATCCCCACGCCTGCTTGGTGGGTAACATTCTGCTAGCACAGACACTTCGGAAGCACTGCCTACAGCACCTGGCTTCTATGTGCCTGACCTTTTCAGCACCTCACTCAACATGGTGTCTTCAGACAGGAACATGCATCTGTGGATTTGTCAAGTCTGTGTTCTCCAGCTGCCACCTATTTGCAAACTGGTGATACGTGTGCATCGACTCGACAGTGGTGGAGAGCTAACTCCCTCCCAGCCTCTGGTTCTGCACACTGTGCTATGGGGGGGGGGGGGGGAGACAGACCATGCAGGCTTCCCCATGGGACTAAACAGGATTGACCCAGAACTGAATGGAGAACCTATGCATGCTCAGGTCAACCAGATTCCACCGAGATGCCTCCAGAAAATAGGCATGGGGCACACTCCCTCCAACAGGCATTGGGGGACTCCTCCCTCACTTCACAGCCAGCCCCCCTGGATTGACATCATGTGGGTGTGTCTGCCTGAGTAGGAGATCTCTCTCGAGCTGCATTGTAGATGTATCTGTTGGGACTAGGTGCCACAACTCTGCATTTACCACAACCTTCTTCTTGAATCTAGGTGGGTTTTGGTGCCTTGGCTAAACGAATAGGGAAGGAAAACTTTTCTAGACACAGGGCTCAGGAAACATATGTGGCTACTTTTTGTCACCAAGTAGTAGAGAGGTTAGACAGTCTTGAGTGAAGAGCCACGTGCGCAGGACTATGCTGATTCTCCCTCTCGTTCATCTCTCCCCTCCCCGTGTGTGTGTGTGTGTGTGTGTGTGTGTGTGTGTGTGTGTGTGTGTGATATATAGAGAGAGGACAGAGCTATGCCAACTTTTTAACTATTGATCTAATGGAATGTGTTTCATTGAGTATGGTCATTTAAAAATCTACTGGTAATTGAAGAAAGATAAACAACACTGAATATAATAGGGGGCTCACCAACAATTCTTTTCGAGTGTGATTTCCAGAGGGGACACAGAGAGTGGTGTCTCTCCCAGGTCCCTCCTGAGTCCGTCCTACCTTGCAGTGGAGACCAATGGCGGTTCATCTCACCTGGGGGGCTGCTTTTTTGTTATTTTAGCAGAGGCTTTACTTTGCCACTTTCCCTTTGGCTCTGTAAAGGAGCTTGTTCACGGTGCACACTAAGCAGGATGCCTCACATAAAGCCTTGGGAAAGGCTGGAACTGAAAGGCAAACCTCCCAGACTACTCTGGTCAGGCAGGAAACCCAACCTCTTTTTTTTTTTTTTTTTTTTGTCCCGAGAAGCTGAGGTTTACTCCCATTTTCTCACGAGCTTTTGTCTTTGTTATTTTCCTTTGGAGATCCTAACACCATTTTCTTTCCTACATGAGCAGAGAAGGCAGCCACAAGGCATGATGGTGCAGCTTAGATAATGTTAGTACATATAAGTTTTTTTTTTTTTTTTTTTTTTTAAATATTGAGCAATATTCTCTCAGCATGCAAGTCCCAGTTTGGGAAAAAATGAGGGCCTTTTGGAAGCTACTTTAACTCTTCGGAACCTCCACGGTACCATTTGGTAACTGATTGGTTCTGCGCACCAAACGGCACCCTGGTGGCCGGAAAGAGTTAAAGCATTCTCCAGCAAGCGCCCATCACAGTCCCAGGAAGAAGCTGTACCTGGGGAGCCCCAGCTCTGAGTACAATTACTGCTCAAATCGCAGTGGCCCCATTTCCTTTATTGTCGCGTGCCTCCAGGAGTCCCATGGCTCCCGAGACAATATCCATGCTCCAGAGTCAATGGCCTGAAAATTGGTCTTTGAAGGGCTTGGGATTACAGGGAGGAGGTAAGGAGTTTATTTGAAAGTTTGTACAACAGAGTTTATGGTCCTGGGGAAGGATAGTATCCTACCTCATTCCAAGCCCAAAGGACTATTTTCCCATCTAGAGATTATGTGTCTGAGTGACTCCTGGTTTCCAGGTGGTAGCTGCCGTGGTCACTGATATAAAAAGGCTACTTGGTTGGGCTCCCTGTATGTGAAAGAATTAAACTCCTCCTCTCCTTCCTTCTTCTCTTCCTATCCCCCTTTTTCGGGGACAGTCTTATTATGTAGCCCAGGCTGGTCTTGAACTCATCATCTTCTTACCTCAGCCCCTGAATGCTGGCACCACAGGTATGTACCAGCATGCCTGGCTGAAACAACTGAACCCTTAAGGCTGCACCTTGACTGATTCTGTTGCTCAATTCCTCCATCACTCCCAGTATTCTAGTTTCATTTCTGTGGCTATGATAAAATGCCCTGACCAAAAGCAACAGAGGGAGAAAAGGGTTTACTTGACCCATAATTTTACGGTACTGTCCATCAGTAAGGGGAAGTCAAGGCATGAACTCTAACAATTTAGTCAAATCACATCTATTGTCATGGTCAGAGAGAAACAGATACACTCAGGCTGTTTGCCTGCTTGCACTGAACTTTATCTTATCTTACATGGTTCAAGACCCCTGCCTGGAGAATGGTGCTACCCACAATGGGCTGATTCTTCCTATATCAATTAACAACCCAAACAAATCCCCACAGACGTGCACACAGGCCAACTTGACTAGAAAATTTATCACTCAGGCTTTCTTCCCAGGTAATTCAAGGTTGTGGCAAGTTGACATTTAAAACTAACCATTTCATTCTGTTTCTGCAAAGTGGGTCTGAAAGCAGTGCCAGTCTCAAAGGCTGGTGTGAAGATCAGCGGACACAAGACCATCCTATGATGCATTTGGCCGTCATTATTGTTGTGCATTGTGGGTATTGTAATCCTTTTCTCGGCCTGTCCGGTGTTTGTTGAAGACATACTGTGTCCAGCGGTCACCAGCAGTGTCGTTGTTTTATCGAAGTTCTAAAGCCCTGCCAGCTCTCCTCCTGTTTACAGTCCTATGTCAGTCAGGTCAACGTTTACAGAATAGAGAATTTAAAACACAAAACCAAAGATTCAGGCCCCGTGCAGCATTGAGCTCAGAACACAGCATATGAATCCTCACCACCTAATAAACACCAAATGAAACACAAATCCTGTGGACACACTGTAGAGACCATTCTTGCAAACATAGACCTCATATTGAGTGTGGGGTGCATGCAGCATTGCCTGTGTGGTTGGTATTAGACACACAAACCACCGCTATCAGTCTTACGCAATAGAAGCTTACAGCTTAGTTTTCGCTGCCACTGTAAGGCTTTGTCGATGCCGACTGTGATGAACTTGTCTAATTGGTTCTCTCAACATTCCATTTCTGGACTTTATCCATGTCAAAACATCTAGTCTTATATTTTCAGGGCTTTTGGTATCCTGTTATGTAAGCATTCCTCAATTTATTCACCTATCATCTTATTGCACATAGTAAGGTTTCTCTCCAATTCTCCCCAGTCACACATAAGGCAACAGAAGTATTTCTTGTCCAACTCCAACTTTCCCTAGATAAAATGTCTAGGAGTGGACGTGGGGGCTCCAGAATGCGGGTCCCTTTCAGTTCATTGATGAGTTTGCAGTGTTAGAAGCAGAAAAAAACACTTCTGCATTTCACAATCCAGAGACTGAACTTGAGACAAGAGACGTTTGATTTGTTAGAAGAAAGTGACACGAATGCTCTGGAGGCCTGGGTGTAGAGAAGACGGTGTGCTCCCACAGAGCCTGTGGCCTGTGTATGGCAGATGTATCACAGTTTTGTTACTGTGAAAATACCATGACCAAAAGTGGCTTATAGGAGGGTTTCTTTTAACTGAAGTTTCCAGGGGATAGAGCGTCATCAGGGCAGGGGAGGCTTGGCAGCAGGCAGGCAGAGTAATAGGAGCAATCATCTGAGCAATCAGGTCTCAGCTACACACATACTGTATCCATACATTTGCAAGAATGGTCTCTAAGGTGTGTCCACAGGATTTGTGTTTCATTTCTTACATACTTGGTGGTGAGAATTCATGTGCTATACTTTGAGCTAAAAGTTGCACGGAGCCTGAATTTTTGGTTTTGCATTTTCCATTTCCAATTCTACATGTTGACCTGACTGACACGGGGTTGTAAATAGAAGGAGTCTGATAGTGCTCTGCAGTGTCGCTGGACAAACAGAGCTGTGCCAGCTCTTGGACACAGTACGTGCATGGTCGAGACAGCTCGCTCAGCTTCCTGTTCCGGTTACTGTGCCTGCCTGTTGCCAAGCCTTCCTTTCCATGCACACAGGAAGCAGAGAGGGCAAGCAGGAAGTGGGGAAAGACTATAAACCCTCAAAGCCCTCTCCACACAATGTACTTCCTTCGGCAAGACTGTACCCTCAAAGGTTCTATACCCCACCCCCAAACAGCGCTTCCATCTAAGGACCAGGTATTTAAAGACATGAACCCATGGAGGACATTTTTCATTCACATCATAATAACCCTCTCTAGAGGAGGAAATAATGTTATACAGCACTAAACAAAAGCCACTCTACAGCCTGCAACACCGCTTTTTAGAATTATCTGAATGAAATAAATGGATGACTAAAACTAACATGTGTAAGATTTGAAAACTGTATGGCTTGGACATTATTTGAGTTGATCCTAAAGGCTCACCCGTTGGAAGCTTGGACCCAGTGGAGGGACCTTTAAGAGGTGGGACCCAGTAGAGAGTGAGTAGGGGGCATTGCCCTTAGGAGGAATTAATGCTGGTTTCTCAAAGTGGCTTCTCACAAGAGTAAGTTGTTAGAGGGACTGGAGAAATGGCTGCTCTTCCAGAGGACCAGGGTTCAATTCCCAGCACCCACATGGCAGCTCACAACTGTTTGTAACTCTAGTTCCGGGGATCTGACACCTTCACACCAGTGCACATAAAATAAAATTAATCAGATTATTTTACAAAAGAGTAAGTTGTTAGAAAACCGTCACTGTGTCACAGTTCCTTCTGTGTGTGCTTTTCGACTTCGGCTTCTCTGCTATTAGAGAGGAGGGCCCCATGAGACATCAAACAGATGAGCCGTCTGGTCTTGGACTTCCAGACTCCAGAGCTTGTTTGATGTCATTTTGTTACAGTTGCAGAACATGCACACTGAAGAAGAAGATAGTCAGTCAGCGAGTTAAAGCAATTGACCGGGGCAGGGAGGTGGGGAAAGAAACCTGGAGAGCCACTGATCGAGTGGCCTTCTCTGAAGATACCGAACAAAAACCGTCCTCTCCCCTCAGACAGGACGCCGACATCAGAAACAAACAATTCCCACTAAGTCCCGCTAGGTGGGGCTATGAGGGAGTGCCAATGAGTCTCCTTCCCCAGGAGCTATTAATTGTCCTTGGTGAAGGGCGGGGCCTCGTGAGCCCCATTCCCTCCAGTGATGGAAAGTTAGTGGGCCCAGCCTTGTACAGGGGTCCTCCAGGTTATCACGGCTGCTGACAGTTAAAGAGAGCAATGGCTATCTTAGGCACAGAGAATGGTTGTTGTACACCACCACTCCGAGATTTCAGCTGGGGTAGCTGGGCACTGGCAGGGCCGATGTCTGACCTAGGGTGCAGGTCTCAGCTGGCTGCAAACACACTGGGTGCAATGTGTCTGATGTTTTGACAACACGTGCTCAGAGGAGTCCAAAAGCAGCGGGCTGGGTGTCCTGAGCTCAGCAGGAAGCTGGAGCATTTGGAGTACAGGTCTTGGGCAAAGAGGGAGGTGAGCGGATTGGTTACTTTTGTGGTTGCTGCAACTCAAGGGAGGAAGGACTTATTTTGGCTTCAGGGTACAGCCTACCCTGGCAGGGGGTTACGGGCAGCAGGAAAGGTCACATTGCGTTTCCAGCTGGCAAGGGGAAAGAGAGAGAGAGAGAGAGAGAGAGAGAGAGAGAGAGAGAGAGAGAGAGAGAGAGATTGTTACTTTTTTTCCCCTTCTTACTCGGTCGGTCTAGTACACTGAGAGGTGATGTCCACATGTATGTGGTTCTTCCCACTTCTATTAACCTAATGTAGCAAATCCCTCAAGACATGCACAGAGGTGAGATGCCATGATGATTGCAAATCTTGCCAAGTGACAACCATTACTAACCATGGCAGTGGATGATGGGCAGCCTTTTGGACACACCTGGGACAGGAAGTGGAGCCCCTGGCTGTGTGGAGGTAGGCCAGGCGACTTTCAAGCATGGCCTGTTGCACTGCCCTCTCTAACTGGAGTCTGTCTGTTGTCTCTCAGGCTTGGGAACACTCCGTGGGTATCATTTGCTTTCGCAGTCTCCAAAGACTGGCAGAAGATGTGTCCGACCAGTTTGCCCAAGAAATACAGCAGGCACTTACTGGAAAGCCCGCAGGTAAAAGAACAGACTCTGGAGTGCAGGGTAGAGAACAAAGTTGGCTGCAGACCATCTCCCTCCCTCCCTCCCTCACACATACACACACTACATCTGTACAGACACATACAGTCACATAGTCACTACACATGCACACATAGACACAAAACACAAAGGTTTCACATAGAGATGCTCGCAGCCACACATAGCCACACTGTACACATTGCATACGTTCTGCACACCACACACAGAGACACTAAACATCAATACTTCACTCACACAGATGCTGCATTCACAACACACACACACACACACACACACACACACACACACACACACACACACACACACGGCCTGGATCTCTGGGAAGATACCTGGGGGTCAGAGAAGGACTCATGTGTTCAATGGAAAGCTTGGTCTGATAAAGATGCTGAGGACAGAGAATGTTCTTTTATTGGGGCACCTGATTCGTGATCTTCCAATCTTGTGAGCTGGCCCTGGGAGGCTGGTGGGCTGAGGGACAGAATTTCAGGTGGAAGGCAGCTTGAGCATGGCATAAGTTGCTGGGTCTTCAGTGTTATAAGGTCCTGGATGATACAAGAAGTGGGGTGAAGAGAATGGATTGTAGAGGTCCAATATGAAGGGGCTAGTTATTACCCATTTGGCAATAGGGAACCATGGATGACTATAATGGGTAATAAAAACCCCCTTCCCCCCATTATTAATCTTGAAGAGAATAATGTTTGGGATATGCTCAGGTGGCCTTGAGGTATTTGGACAAGGAAGCCTGTGTTCTTCAGCAGTACATAAACACATCTTTGGGGAAGAGAAGGCCCTGGAAGCTGGGTGGGCAGGGTGCCTCACCAATCAGCTTTTGTCATCTTGCAGAGCAAGCTCGGGCTGCAGCTGGGCAGTTACTTCGGTGGAAGGGTGACACAGATCAGGATGGCTACCTGCTCCTGAAGTCAGTGTATGTGCTCACCGGGACAGACTCGGTGAGTTCCAGGCCTCTGCCCAGGTGTCCCCAAGTGCCCCTTAGCTGTGGACAGAGAGAATGAAGGTCTAGCATGGGGTCCCCTTCAATAGACTGATTCATTGTACTCAAATTCCTTCTCCTTTTTCGCTTTCCCAATGGACAAGCAGTGTACAACCACCAGTGAGTTAGTTCATGTCTTCTACTTGCTGTGTTATGTTTCTGATTTTAGAAGTTGGGCTAGTCACGCCTCTCTTCTAGGGTCAGTGTGAAACCATTCCTGGCTGACTTTATCAACCACTCCCTACCTGTAAGGGCCAGGCTGGGTGTGTACCATACCTGCTGCCAATTAGTCTTCTCAAGGACCCTAAGTTGGATTACAGAGATGCATGAAGTAGGCATCTTCCTGTGTGGAAGTCCTGTCCATCATCCCTAGAGTACCCCCTCCCCATCTGGGCTCCATGTTGCTTCCCAATTGGTCCAACTGGAGTGAGGTCCACCTGTTGGCCTGTGTGCCCTGAGTGTGCTGTGCCCTGAGCTGGCTGTGGCTGTGACCTCTTGTCATAGAATTGGGAGACTCAGGCTTCCTCTTGAGTGGTTAGTGAATGAGTGGCTAGTTTCCTCTCAGAAGCCCTGGCAGTTGTGACCATTAGCAGAAATAGCCAGAGATCCTTTCAAGACAGGCCAAGAGATGCACAGAGGTGGTAGGAGTGAGTATTTATGTAGGGACCATGGCAAGGGACCTGCAGGGCACAGCAGTCCTCAACATGAAGTACCAGGTAGGTATTTGGATATTTGTGTGGAACTGGGGTGACCAGTTCATGGCTGTCTGGGACAGGTTCACAGTCTTATCATAGATGTTAACTGCAAGGGGTCCCCTGACTTGTACTCAGGGTTTGCCCTTGGGGGGGCCACTGTCTGCACTCTAAGTGGGGACTTTATATCCACAGAAACAGACAGCCCTGAAGTGGTAAGGGAAGCTAAGAGCTTTTGAGGAGGACAGGGAAGTCAAGAACAACTAGGGCTCTAAATGGAGGGAGGGCATTATCTTTCAACAAAGCAGTCCCATGATCACCTACATTTCCCAACTGAGGACATGGATTGAGGAGCGGGAAAGTGGTTTTCCCACAGCTCCACAGATGTGAGAGCTCCATGCATGCCAGAGCTGCCTCTGTTCTGGGTGACCTGTGATCTTTCCTTGCAGGAGACACTGGGCAGGGTGATTGAATCGGGGCTTCCAGCCCTTCTCCTGCAGTGTCTGTACCTCTTCTTTGCATTTCCTGTGGAAAAAGATGAGCTTTTAGAGAGCGACGTTCAAGGGCAGAGGATGTTTGTGCAGGTGAGTGAGCAGGACTCTGCCTCCCCATGCCTTGAGCTTGCTTGCCACGGGCCAGGCTCTTGGCTGCTCCCGAGGGAGGAGGATTTTGCCTGTCTCAGCCTTAGTTTCCAGATGCCTTGTCCTCTCCAGGCACTGTTCTCCTGTGTCTCCACGACGCAAAATCTGGTGGCTATAAGATTATTTTATCCCTTGTTCTTGTCAGGGAATCCACATATCAATATCCACATCCCCCTGCGCTCTCTATGAAGAGGGCTTCCCTCACTGTGCCAGCTCCCCTTCCACCATATTCTCAAGTTCCACCTCTTCCCTGGCATCCAGAAGCACATCTCTTTGGACCTTTTCTTCCAGTTGGAGATGCAAAACAGGAGCCAAAATTTTCAAAAATGCAGTCACATGCCACTTGAAACATCACGTGAGTCTGAGAAGTGAATCACTAGGTGCTGTCATTCACCACTGTGTGAGCATCATAGAGTACAGGTGCACAGGCCTAGACAGTCCAGGTCAGTCACCCCGTGTGACCTCTTGATACATTCAAGAAGTATTTGTTTTACAGGAAGTTGTCTTTGTAAGTAGAAAAAGGATGCCTCTCTCCTAGCTGACGGTATGGACAGTCCTGGCTGGGGCAGAGGGTGATCATGAGTACTCTTCAGCCCCTACTGCTGAGGCTTGGCTGTCAATGGCGGGAGAAGCAGGGAGCAAGCCACCACAGGAGCGCCTGCCCGCCCCATCCTAACCAGACCTCTTTGTTCCTCCCAGATGTTGTTAAACATTTGCAGCGAGTCTCCAAGTCTGGAGGGACTCCTTTCAGGAAGCGAGCTTCAGTCTCTCCTGATTGCAACCACCTGTCTGCGGGAACACAGCTGCTACTTCTGGAAAGAGCCTACCTTCTGTGTGCTGAGGGCTATCTCCAAGGCTCAGAGCCCTAACATCATCCAATATCTTCGAAGTAGGTTCCAGGAGACCAGGTGTGGGCTGTGGGTCTCTCAAGGGGCTCCTTTGACTCAGAGCAAAGCTCCAGGGTCTTTCCGCATCCGTGCAGATTTCTGGGAAGAAGAGCTGAATGGACAACCTACCCAATACATGACCCTACCTTATGTGGCTCCATTTGTGGAGATATGTATGTTGCTCCTGTTGATGCTTCCCTGGGGGAGGGAGAAAGGGGGACTCATTTGCCACATATGTGCTCCCACACAGAGAGCATGCATAGCATGTGTGGTGATTACATCGTTAGCCTCTTGGAGATAGATGTTGGCACTGGGAAACGGAGCTCAAGAGTGGTAGATCTTGGCAAATTCTGCTTTTAACACGGAGTTGTCTGGTTCCTGCACCTTAGTGCCTGTGTTAGGGAGCGTGTTGGGGTGAAGGCTGGAGGCTGGGACCAGAGCTAGCCTATGAACTCCAGCTGTGGTGAGTGATCTCAGGTCTGTAACCACAGGGATAGCCTGTTCGTGTCTCATCTATAAGACGGGCAGTAGGCTAGTGTCCATTGCCTTGCATTGCTACGGTTTTCAGTGGGCTGGCATATATGCTGTGCCTAGGCAGCACTCGTGCTTTGGTCTCAGCATCACATTCATCTCGGGTTTTATTAGAGATGAAATGTTGCTGTCAATTCTGTTATCTGTCTCAGGGGCCCTGCTTAGTATCCACTACCACTGCAGGACCCAGATAATGCTCTAGACAGGCACGAAGACCTCTGAGGCTGCACACAAGTCCCAGGAGAGGGAGAGACCTCATCCCAATGTGATTGGTCTAGAGTAGAGAAGACAGCCTTCTAAAGGAGGCTCTAAGGAGGACATGTAGAGGCAGGCTCACACTCATTTCTGCTCACCTCACACCCTCTGCCCAGCAGTCATCTTGGAACACAACACTCCTTTTCTTGGGCTGATCCCAGAGAATGGGCTCTTTGGGGAGAAGCTGGGTTTCTGAGCTGCTGACTTCGCCTGCTTGTTCACAAATACGTGCTCTGTGGTCTGTCCTCTTTCCATAATAAAGAACACCTGCTGGTTAGAATTGAGAAAGCCCCACCAGCCTTGTCTCTGACTGTTGTAAACCAGTCCCTGGAGGAGGCACTGTGGGGTTCAAAGCCTCCTGTGAGCTCGGCCTAGGTGTATAGCTGAAGCTGAGGCATGCGTTGACATTTCGGTCTCCTTTACCCTTCCCTAGCTAGAGTCTGAGTGGCTAGGGAAAGGCTGCAGGCAGGGGTCCAGGGGTCTCTGACTGTTGCCCCTCTGCTGTTGAGCCAGGGCCTCAGAAAGCTCCCTTCTCTGGGCACTATGGAGCCCGATCACAGACCTGGGTGATTTCTATGGGCTTGCAGGGCTAGAATACTTAGGAAGAGAGGCTGGCCTGCCAGCCACCACTACATCATCAGCTACTCTTGGGTCCTCCCTTGTCAAAGGGTCCACGTCAGGCTCTTCTGAGTCCTTACAGCTAAAAGTCTGATCCTGCATCCCCCTCAGTTCCACTTCTGTGACTTTTCTGCCACTTAGGAGAATCTCCACTCCGTGCAAATGTCAGTCTGAGGGCATCCTTCTTCTGACTTCCCACCACTCCAGGTGACCAACAAAGTCAATGACGGGCTCTTCATGAGTAGACCCTCCCTCCCTCTTTCTGCACAGCTCACACTTCGCCTTGAATGCCCTGTTTTCTTGAGTTTCTGAAACATTCCCTCTATTGTCTTCTACCTCCTCACTCATCTGCTGCCCCTTCCCGGGATTCCTCACCAAGCTGATTTTCACTCAGCACCCTATGCTTGGCCCCATGGTGCTTCTTAAGGCCTTCTTCAGTGCTCTGGTCTTACATGGCATCTCTTATCTAGGGACTGGAACTCTCTTACATTCTAGGAAGGAGGAGCTAAGAGGTTGCTCCACCCCTACCCCAGTGTCAGCTGCTCTCAGGATGGCACCTCCTGCGGGGAACCTCTTCTTGAATCCAAGAGGGTACAGAAGACACTCTCAACTTGTTCTCACTCGAGTCTTGCTGTCCAAGTAGAAGTGGGGGTAGATGGTGGGGCCAGGGGACAGCAGCAGCACCTGTTGCTTCCTGGCTCAGCAGGGCTATGCTTCCCTCCCACAGCTGCTGACTGTGTCCGGCTCTCCGTTCAGAACCTCTCCAAGTTGGCCGACACTCTCCCTGCGCCCGAGGTGAGCGAGGCTGTGAGCCTTATCCTGACCTTCGTGAAAGACTCCTATCCTGTCTCCTCTGCGCTGCTCCTGGAGTTTGAGAACGGGGAGGGCTATCCTCTGCTACTCAAAGTACTGTTGCGGTAAGTGGCTGGGCCTGGTGAGAGCAGGGAGAAACTTGACCAAGCAGTGGTGCTCAGAATCATCCTACTGCTTTGGTGGAAGACAAATAGCCAGAGTATCTAAGTGTGTCTTATGAAATTCAAGGCTCCAAAGAGCATGACTAGAAACACCCTCTCTAGGCAGCAGTAACTCAACATGCAGATCAATGTGGGAACCACTTCTTTAGGGAATCAGTGAGTGACAATAATAACCACTTCAGCAAGTCGGCTGCATGGCACACATCGGCTGCATGTTGCTGGCCTGACCTCCACCTCTCAGAGCTCACGTGCCTCTCAGAGACTTTCTGGGGTCTGTTGCAATTTCCCCTACCTCAGTGTTTGGAGAACTGTGTGGGTACCATGTCCTACCCCTGGCTCTCCACCAATCACTGTCAGGAGTTGATGGGTAACTACCCAATAAAGTGGTCCTTTGGATGCTTCTGCTCCACACCATCACAAATCCGTTAGAAGGACAATTGCGGTAGTCCGGGGAGGCACCAGCTTGAGAGTGCATTTCAGTGAGTTTCCTATGCCTGCTTCCTGCTTGTTGTTTCTGAGATCAACTCTCAAGTGAAGGTCTTCTCTCCCAGACCCATGAGCTGTGGGAAAGACACTGCATCTGGGGCTGGACCAACTTCTCCACTCTGGCTTACTGTGTGGGTGTGGGTGCCTAGGTATCAGCAAGAGCAGAAGATGGCAATAAAAGAAATCCCTTTGTGGCATGAACCCTTCCACCGAAGTTGGGGAAGCTGCTTTAGGCAAAGCTGTGCATACTCCTTTGGGCTCTGCTTGGTTTCTCCTCAGTGGAGTGGACCTTAGTAATGTCTTCTACAGAATTCATGACAGAACTGTGCTTCCAATGTACTGGAGATGATTTGGAGAGGCTGAAGGCCCTCAGTGTAGTCTCCATCTCTACAAGGTTTTGTTTTGTTTTGTTTTAAATAAAGAAACACTCCTTCAAAACACTGCTAAGAACAGGTGGTTCTTTGGGTGTGCCATAGAGCACAGTACCATAGAGCACAGTAAGCAGTTTGGCTGATGGTCAGATGGTTGTGGCCATTGTGGTGGCCTGGATGGCATTTTCTACATGTTTCTTCTGTTCACTGGATGGGCAGCTTTTCCTAGGCTTCCTCATAGAAGACAGAAGGGAAAACCAATGTGAAGAAGCAGCTGCTTAGCTCATACCTTCCCTTCCTGCCTTCCTAGGAGTCATGTTTCATGTGTTCCTGATCTGGAAAGGATAGGGCTGGACAGAGACTCTGGGGACCCTGCCCCATGAGCAGAGCAAGGCACCGCTTGACCATCTCCATATAAACACGGAAGCAACCATCCATAGGCTAGGCATGAGGAAATTACAGAAGTCCACATCTTTCCCATGCTGTCTGGGTCTTCCATTCTGGAGGTGCTCTTTATTTTGTGAGCCTCTTAAGTTCATGCCTTTTGGGAGAATCCAGCCATGGAAAGCAGCCTTCCTCTAAATACTAGTAGTACTATAGTTAATCTCTAGCAGGTTCCTCTGTATAGCAGTCTCTACTTCCTGACAGAAAGGATGTTCTCAGGAGATCCTGTGGATGTCCACAACAAAGGATGCTATGGAACCTGACACATACATGTTTCCTCCTATACATACATACTGATAATCAAGTTGGATTTGTAAACCAGGCACAGTAAGAGTCTAACAACAATAGTTAATAGCAAAATACAATATTTATAGCCATATGATAACAAATTAATTTAAAGCATGATTTTTTTTATTTCTAGAATTCTTAGTTTGTGTGTATGTATGCGTTTGTGTGTGTGTGTGTGTGTGTGTGTGTGTGTGTGTGTGAATGCATGTGCTTTTAAAGTTTATTTAATTTATTTAGATAAATTCTCAGATGACTCAGGCTATCTATACTACCAAGGATGATCTTGAATTTCTGATCCTCCTGCCTGTCTGAATTCTGGGATTATAGGCATACATACAACTACTGGTCTTATGCACCACTAGGGATCAAAACCAGGGTACTGTGAATGCTAGACAAACACCCTATCAACTGACCTACACCCTCAGTTCCAACTGATGTGCAGAGGCTGCTGCTGACTATTGGCAGTGACGTTTTAGAGAGCAAACACTAGTAAGAGGGGAGTGTCATGGTCAGAGAGACGGCTCAGTGGTTAAGAGCCCTTGTTGCTCTTGTGGAGGACCTGGTTTCAGTTTCAAACACCTACCTACATGGTGGCTTACAACCATCAGTAACTCTGTTTCAGGGGCTCCAATGTCTTCTTCTGGCCCCTGTAGGCACACACACAATGCACATACATGGATGCAGGCAAAACACTCATACACATGAAATGAACATAAATAAATCTGATTGGGCTTCTCCAGGTGGAAGGCAGAGTTTGCATGTGGAGTTTACACATGGAGTGGTGTTTATCCAGGGCACTTTCCTTGCCTTTGGTGCTGAATTCTCTCTGGCTAGAGACCTGCTGGTCTTTCAGAGGAGCACTGTATGCAAATGTGGCTGCTCCATCCAGGAAGTCCCAGGAGCTGACCCTGTTTGTCCTGCAGGTATGATGGGCTGACCCAGGGTGAAGAGGAACCCAATCTGGAGGAGCTTGTGGAGCTGGTGATGTGGCTGACCACCTGTGGGAGGTCAGAACTGAAGGTGTTTGACAGTGTCACTTATCCTCAGCTTGAAGGCTTCAAGTTCCATCACGAGGCTTCTGGTGGGTCCTCCTTGTGTCTTCAAATAACTAGAGAGTCAGTATGGTGTCCTGAGAAGGCTCTGCATGTCTCTGATTCATTTGCATCTGTCAATGATGCTGCATGGTCTGATGTGTCTGTGACCTTCAGAGCCATGACCCAGACCTATGGATATTAATATCCCCTTAATCTACTTTCCAGCTGTACAATTTCAGCTTCATACAAAGAAGTTCATTTTGTGTGGCAAGTGGAGAAAATAATGCTTAACAGAGGCAAAGTCCCCACCAAGTAACAGTGGCAGTCTCTGGATTCCACTCCTATCCACGGGTGATTACCCGGTACCGTTTGCTTGTATAGTGGAGACTGATGACCCTGAGTCAGCCACCCAGGCTCAGAGGCGGTGGCTTTTCTTCCCAGGATGCTGAATGTGAGTTGATGAAGCCAGTGAGCACACTGATGCTTTCTGAGCAGCAGGTGCTCTGCCCCCTACTGGGTGCTGGTGTGAACAACTAGTGTCAGCTCTAAAATCCCTCTGCTGAGTCTGCCATGCACACATCAAAGCACAGGCTGCTGGATGGAAGACACTGGCACATGCCATGCCTGACCTCTAGTGGGTCTGTCAGGAAAGCCTGCACAGAGGTGCTGGTGAGGGAATTTGGAAGGCTAAATTGTGAGTTGTCTAGGATAAAAGGAAAGGGAAGAGTGTAATGGAACAGAGTACTGGCAGGGAAAGAAACAGTGGCCCGGAACAGCTGGTGGGTCTGGAGATGCAAGCCGGGGTGGAAAGTTACAAGCTGTGAGGAGAGGCAAGAGCCGGTAACATTGCAGGTACCAGCAAGGAAAGGGCATTGGGTAGGGCTAAGCAGACAAACGGTCAGAATGGCTGGTAGGGGAGAGCCCCTGAGTTCCAGCAAATCCAAGGCAGAAAGGGGCTTTGGACCAGGTGTCCTTGAGGGAGAGAGAGTGGGTGGGAGAAAGGGCCACATGAGTAAGGAAGGTACATCTCATTTGTCTAGAAGCAAACCTGACCCTGCGTGGCCATCTCCAGCGTCATTGAATTCTGGTCGATTGAAACCAAATCTCTGGGCCCAGATTTGTTCAGTGAAATATAATGTGGACCAATCATCTACCTTTGATTTGCTCTAAGAAGAAACTGGTTGAATTACTTCTGATCACATATTTTATCTACCTCAATAGATCCCAAATACTGTACCTAGATGTGCAGCCGAAGGCAGGGTAGTTAATGAGACTTTGTCTCCTTTCTTTTCATGCTGCCCCTTGGGGACCCTGTGTGTCTGACCAGCGCAGGCACCTGTTGGTTCAGAGCGGCCATAGATGGAGCACTCAGTTAGCTAAGCTATCTCTGAAGTGCTGATGTGGCCCTTTTCTCAACACAGGCTGGAGTTTGTAGATTTCCAAGACATGTACTCATTGGAACTGAAAAAGAGAAACTTCAAATACTGTGTCCTGAGGATTCAAGCATGCATTTCTAGACAGGCAGGGAGCTAACTTGAGAACTGTTGTCTTTTTCATCTCCAGGGGTGACTGTTAAGAATCTGCAGGCCTTCCAGGTCCTGCAGAATGTTTTCCACAGAGCCAGTGACCCGGTCCTTTGCACCAAAGTGCTTTTGGCCATCAAGACCATGTGGGCCTGGAACCCTCGGAATTTTTTCCTGCTGGAGTGGACCCTGCAACCCATCTCACAGTTTGTAGAGATCATGCCCCTGAAGCCAACTCCAGTGCAGGAGCACTTTTTCCAGCTGTTGGAGACTCTGGTGTTCAAGCTTCTCTACGTGCCCCATGAGATCCTGGCTAAAGTGCAGCGTCTGATCAAGGAGAGCCCTGAGCTGTCTTGCACCCTTGTGGCCTTGCAGAGCATCCTCAGGATCACGGCCAGTGACCGGCTTTTCACAGACATCTTCCGGGATTCAGGACTACTAGGCCTGCTGCTAGCCCAGCTCCGGAAACAGGCCAAGATCATGAGGAAGTCAGGTGGGCAAATGCGCTGATGTCATGTTAGCCAGGCTGGGTCTGCCGATCAGCCCACCCTACAGTGTGACAGAGAATATGAGTATGTACATCCCATTGTGGTGGATAGAGAAAGGCGCTCTGGCACCTACAGCTTCACACAGAACAGGTAGTCTCCAAGTCTCCCCCACCCCCTCCCAGAGCTGAGAGGGATGGACACCACTTTAAGTGAACTCCGGAAACTGAGTCAGGGAATTCACAGTTGCTCCTTGCTCGGCATGTGGGTGAAAACTGCCAAGGAGTCTGATCCTTCAATAAAGCCAAGGGGGACTGGAGTCCTGAGAGGCCTAGGCTTTGGGAGCCCTTCTGGGGTCTGCTGGGGTGTGGCCTTGTGGTCTCCCACTGAGAGTGGGGTTCCGGAGTTCAGATGACCTAGCAGGTCCCTCAGACCTGCCTCATGCACGCCCTGCCCTGGAGACACTTTACACAGGTCTTTGCAATCCTCACCTCCAGCCATTTTCAAATAGGAGCTGGGTACAAAGACTCCTTTCCCTGTTCCTCTTGATTTGCTCAAATCTGTCACTCCCTGTGCCCTGGGAAACCAGCCTGGAGAAGGGACAGCAGGACACAGGAATCTTACCTCCCGTCACCTTTCCCTTCCTTCCTTTGTGGCACTGTCTGGACAGGCCTGGGGGCTGCTCTTTGACTTTAGTCAACATTGCTACTCAGCCTGTTTCCTGCTTCTTGGGAGGGAGGAGGCTGAGGGAGACAGCGTGAACGTGGGGGCAGGTCGGCATCGGCTGGAAGCATGGCTGTGGGATAGCAGGGTGATCTTACCCTGTGACGTCATCTCTCTGTAAAAGACAACAGCTCTCTCACAGGCCTCACAAGAGAGGAAGGGAAAGGACTCACTGTTGTATGTGGCATGTAAAAAGTATACAGGAAATACTATCGTTTTACCATTTGCTATGTAGGAGACTGAGATAGATACTTTACAAGGAGCCTAGGCACCATCAAGAGTTCAGGATCAACCTGTGTCCTCCCTAGAATGCTTGCAAATAGGACCAGGACTTATGTGCTTCCAGAATATTTTTGTGAGACCAAGTCTGGGAAGTGAGTGGTTGTATACTTCTTTCTCTTGCTTTGTAGTTTTGGTCTTTTTCTGTTACTGTAACAAAATGTCATAGACTGGGAAATGTATAAAGAATAGAAGTTTACTTGCAATCCAATGCTCTACCACTGAGCTATCTTCCCAAATAGAAGTTTATTGGGTGTATAGTTCTGGAGGTTGGGAAGTCTAGTATCATGGTGCCAGCATGTGGAGAAGGATTTGTTGCTTTATTATAACTCACTAAAGAGCATTGCACAATGAGATAGAGCAATCCTTCCAGCTTATACACCCCATCTTCATGATTCCATCCAACACTAATTACTTTCCCAAAGGATGTACCTCCAAATACCATTAATGTGTGAGTTAGAAACTAATTCCCGCACAGGGCTTTGGGGGAAACATCCCAGCCACAGCTAACTTCTTGTCTTCAGTCCCCCCTGCATGAAGTTATCAGATCCCTTGCTTTCCTTGGTGCTTACAGGGAAGGCTTGCACAGTACCCTTCAGTGATCCTGTAGCACCCTGGATAGATGATGCCTCTCAGCAGCTTAACATCAGATCCACTCTTCGATCTGATCCCAGACTTACGACCGTTCCCAGAGGAGCATACAGCCCAACCCTGTATGCTAATGTTTCTGTGAGCTAATGTTTCCAGTCTTACTTTGTATTTTTAAATGTGACCTATTGATTCTTACTCACTCTGTCTCTGGTAAATAAATCCCTCTTGTTTTCACTCATTTACTTATTTTTAATTCCCCAAGTAGGAGGTAAACTTCCAGTTTGTTTTGGTAACTTCCCAGCAGTGGGAATGAGCGGTGGATGAAGAGACTGGTTTGGGTCTGTTTCATCTGTGTTTCAGACTCCCTGAGCTGCTTCTTAGCTTAGCCAGGGAGCTGGCAGCCACCCCTGCTAGACACGAGTGGCAGGCTGTAAGGGGAGATCAGGGTGGCAGGGCTTGATTTATCATGGAAGGCAATGCTTGATCCCCAACAGCCCCATCGGCCTCACCTGGGAACCTGTTAGAAACAAGAAGTACCTGATCTCATCCAAGATCTCCTGACCCACCATCTTTGAGGACGGGGCTCAGCACAGACCTTTATATTTCCACATTTCTGATGTGCTCAAGATGGAGAATCATTGGGGTTAGGGTTTTCAGGGCTGGATCTTCAGGGTTGGGCTGTATGCTCCCTTCTAATGGAAGCCTTGCATTAACACCTCTTAAGAAAGGCAGGACACCAAAGGAGGGAGGGATTGTGGACTACACTGTGAAGACAGTAATATTTATTTATTTTCAAATGTGGCAGGAAACAAAGAGCCCAGTCCTGGTGTGCAGGATCCAGAGCGGGAACTCACCTGCGTGATGCTCAACATTGTGGTCAGACTTCTGCAAGGCTCTGTCCGCAATGCAGGTAATGATAGTACTAACCTTACCCTGTCAATCTTCAACTAAATACACACTATGAGTGCTCAAAGGCAATATTCAAGGAATAGTCAGTACCAATGTGATGGCCAATGTCCATGTGCTGGTTGATACCATCTGTAAAATACACACCATGGCTGACACTTCTTAATATTTTATAATGAAGATGATGAGCAAAGATGCTTAATGTAGCATTTTCTAGATTAATGTGGCCATAAAAAAACATTTCACCTCTTTTTAAGTAAAATGTATTGGTACCCTACTTTATTGAATAGAGATGCTTTTTTAAAAAATAAACCACAGTGTAAAAAACTGAGCAAATTAATCTTTTAAAGAAATATAATTTGAGATGGGTGGTGGTGGTGCACGGCTTTAATCCCAGCACTTAGGATTCAGAGGCAGGTGGATCCCTGTGAGTTCAAGGCCAGCTGGTCTACAGAATGAGTTTTAGGACAGCCAAGGTGTAATAAATCTTTTTTGTTGGCCCACCAGTTCCCCAATAATGCCACAGAGACTTCTTATTAGATATGAAAGCTTGGTCTTAGCTTAGGCTCGTTCCCAACTAGCTCTTAGAACTTGTATCTTCTGCCATGTGGCTTTTTCCCTCTCTTCCATCCTGTGTGCCTGACTTATTCCATGTCTCACTGGTATTTTTCTGCATCTGGATTCATCTCCTCCTCCTCTCTCTCTCCTCAGAAATCCTGCCTGTCCTCTCCTGCCTAGCTATTGGTCATAGAGTTTTTTTTATTAAACCAATGAAAAGGCTCCTTGGCAAAGACACATCTTCAGACTGTGCAAAAAGATTATCCCACAGCACCAAGGCTACATAGAGAAACTCTATCTTGAAAAAACAAACAATCAAACAAACAATACACACACACACCACACACACACACACACACACACACACACACACACACACACGTATGTTCCCCTGGTCAAGGATAAATTCACCAATTCTATTTGTCTCTGTTTTTGTTTTGGTTGTTTTGTTTAAGTTTTTAAAGTTTTTCTTTTAAAAAAGGTTCCTTTTTTTATATCAGTACATGGCATGAAGCAGCTGTACTGATTCCTGTCAACAGGCTTGGTGATTTAGACACCAGGGCCACTGGAGCCCTCACAGAGTGACCACATTGAATACAAGTGCCTGCTATTTCATTCTAACAGGGGAGATGTGGTGGCCCAGAAGCAGAATCACATTTCTAGGGGGACTCTCAGACATTTGCTTGGTAGTAGATCAGGTCCGTCTGGGGGAATCTGGGTTTAAAAGGCCTCCCAGCATGATTTCCACTTAAAGGGATTGTGGCTGTGATTTGAATGTCCTGACCTGAAGCATTCAAATCCTCATTAAGCTCTTTGATCAAGTCAATGCTGAGTCTTTATCCCATGAGAATGAATTTGAATGCCAGTCCTGGGCAAGAAAAGCTTGAGATTGCATGTAAACCTGGAAAGAAAAACATACCACACTTAGATTTCATTTTCAAAGAATAAGTAAAAACACTGAAAAAAGAATCTTGGCAGAAAGGATAAAGAGTTGGTGTAGGTCCTAGATTAGGTAAATAGATGGAGAGTGGACCACCCTCAAGGGTTATATTACTTTCCCCTTCTATCTTCATCTTCCTCCTATGGGAAGGTGTTGACAAAATAATTACTACCCCCTCCAAATAGAATCCTCATTGGTGAAGAGTATGGTGTTTCTTCTTAATTCTCAGCTCCAAAGTTTCTCTTTCCCATTAGTCCATTATGGATGTGGATTATAAAACATGAAAGTATTTATCAGAGGGACAAAGAGAGAATGGCGTATAATGGACTTGGGAAGTTGAAAGAAGAAGCCTTCCCCATGATGGAATTGCAGTGCCAAGGTCCACCTTTGTCCTGTCTGTCTTGTTCCCAGTTGTCCTGAAAGATCATGGCATGGTGCCCTTCATCAAGATCTTCCTGGACGATGCGTGCTACCGAGGGGCCTCGCTCAGCATCTTGGAACAGCTGTCAGTCATCAATGCAGAGGAGTACATGAGCATCATTGTAGGTGCCTTGTGTTCATCCACCCAGGGTGAGCTGCAGCTGAAGCTGGATCTTCTCAAGGTGAGTCAAGTCCTCCTTTGTAATTGGCTTTCTCGTGTCTCTGCACCAAGTGATTCACCTGTGTGCATTGCTTCATTGTGTTGGGGAGGCAGATAGTCGTGCCAGGCAGTTTGAGCTACTATAATAAATAAGTCTAATGCACATAGCTACCTGACACAAAAATTTCTTGAGACAAGGTCTCATGTAGCTCAGGCGGGCATCAGACTCATTATGTAGCCAAGGATTACCTTGAGCTTCTGATTCTTCTGCCTCCACCTCCCAAGTGCTGGGATTCCAGGTGTGCACCCCCAAATCAGGCCTTAAATTTGTTTTTATGAAAAATGAATACTTGGGATTGCAGTTCAGGAACAGCTGTCACTGGGGCACTTAACTCAGCTGCAAGATAAGGGAAGACAGGCTAGAGGGAATGGCATAAGACATACTCATTCTAGCTGGAATTAGCACACTCTAGCTTCTTTCCAGTTTTCTTTGGACAGACTTTTGAGCAGGACTCCATTAGCTGCAAGGGGTGATGGGAAATGTAGTCCTTGATCAGGCAGCAACTTCCTAGCACCACTATTATATCATGAAAGTAGGGTGTGAATCAGTGGTGGCCTGATAAATGCTCTGCTGACCCCATTTACCAGTGATCAGGTCTGGCGAGAGTGTTTGGGACACACATTAGAATGAGACGTAACCTGTGCTATTTGGGAGTTTAAGGAACAGTGCTCATAATACACGAGTGCTGGTCACACCTTAGGGAAGGTGGTGCGTACTCTGGGTAGATACTTGGGGGTCACAGAGGAGAGTGTGTGAGCTGGAAAAGACGCTCAAGAGAGTCAAGGTGTAGGGGCAGGGACCCAAATGGACATGCAAGTCTGGGTTATTACATATGTCTAGCAGAAAGAAGCATTTATTTTTGTAATATGGCCAATGATTATCAATTGTCTTAAAGTAGTTCAAGAAATACATACTATATTGATTTAACATCCTTTTATTATTTTTTTGCTGTTTTTTCATTTATTCTTTTGTGGTCTATGCCTTTTAAAAATTCTCTTTTGGGGCTGGTGTGGTGGTGCATTCCTTTAATCCCAGCACTTGGGTGCAAAGGCAGATAAACCTCTATGAATTCAAGGCTGGTCTGATCTATACAGAGAGGTCCAGGCAAGCCAAAGCTATAAATACACTGTGTTTCTAAAACAAAACAAAACAAAACAAAACAAAATAAAAATCAACCTCTTATTTTTAAATTTTATTTATTTAGTTTTTTGTCTTTTCAGTTGTGAGCTTGAGCCTTTAATGGCTGAGCGATCAACTGGTAATTTTTAAAATTCTCTTTGTTTGATGTGTTTGAGGGAAGGACATAAATGTACATACTCCCCAGAGATTTCAGCAGAACTTGTTGCCTCTCTGTGTGACGTGACCCAAAAGAAACACATTCTTGTTCCCCGAACTTGTTGTAATTGGTGACTGAGGAACTTTAAGAAAAATACAAAATTGCCCTGACATTGAAACCTCACCGGGGCAGCTATGGTCCTCTCTCTGCTGTCCTTTTCAATGAGAGGAGTGTGGTGTTTGGGTCTTGGTGTCTAGTTCTCTGCAGAGTCCACGCCAGGCATTGAGGGGGTCATTCCTGTTATTACATGGCATACCCTGAAGTACTAGGTGCTTAAGGCATCCCAAGAAGCTCAAGGGAGAACAACATCATGATCACAATTATGAATTTCATGGATGATAAGAACTCATCATTATTTAATTGCAGGGAAGATAGTAAGTGAAAAGGGTTACTAATAAACAACAAAAAAGGAAAGATAAATGTCTTTTGAAAGACACATGAATGCCATAATGATGTGAGCTAAGACAAAAAATGTAATGAGGGCTGGGATGAAGCTCTGGGGTAGAGGGCTTGCCCGGAAGCAGGGAGGCACTGGGATCCAGTAGCTAGCAGCAGAGAAGGGCAAAAGCTTCATTGAAATGTATTGCTGAGAAAGACCTGAGGTTGGTATGGGCTGGTTTCCTCCCGTTTCAAGCGGAGACATCTAGAGGGCTTCAAAGACTACTGTCACTCAGATGGTAAGCCCAGCAACAGAGCATGGAGCAACCGCTCCCTGTTGTCCAGCTTTCATTGGCTGGGTTTGTGTGTTCTGATAGGAACTGCGAAGGTAGGACCGCAGCCAGGACTTTGGTTTTCCATTGGGTGAAAAATTATCTCTGAAATGTTCAGAGTGAAATCCAAACAGACCCAGAGAGATGAGAGCTCCGCTCTGTGCTGGGAAACAGACAGGAGCTTTCATCCGATGTGGAGAAGAGTACTCTGTCTTGCTCACAGAGAGTTCATCTCATTTACTCTGCAGCCCAGAGGCATCTTATTGGAGTGCTAGCCCCTGGATAATAGGACGGAACTTCTAGAATTAGCAATGCAAAACCATTATGGTGTTTTACAGATTCAATATAATTTCAGAATCACAGCATCAAGAGAGTTCATAAGGAATGAGCCCTCTGTGAGCTTATTTAACAAAGTCAGAGCCCACAGGCTCTCCTCCCACCTCCTCCTCATTCCAAGGCTCTGCTGGGTAGTTAGGAGGCCTCAGGAGCTGCCGTCATCCTCGATGGACTGGGGCTGCTACACACTGCAGTAGAGAGGGTGGAGAGAGGGCTGGCTCCCAGGAGCCTAGTCCAGACTCTGAGTACATGAGTAGTAGCTAGCGAAAGTTCCCTGGAATCTGATGTGGGATCTATGATTGTTTTTAAATCATCCAAGAACCCTTTGCAACTTCACAAACATCTATATGAAATGAGCTTTCTCTGGCTGGATTGCCATTTCAGAAGCTGAAGGCTGGCTGTGCCCAGGGGATAGGGTTTCCAGAGAGGATCAGACAGAGGATGAGCGGGACTCATCTTGGAGTGTTGGGACCCAAGGCAAGGAGGCAGCCAGTGTTCTTCCCAGTGAGGCTGCCATCTCTGGAGGGCAGTCACATCCCACATATGGAGAAGGCCACATCAGGCAGATGCTTTCAGAATCCAATGGCACTTGTGTACCAACACCAAAGCTGTGTGACTACACCACCGATTTTGGCAAAGGATAACAGAGTTAAAGGATAATATAAGCAAATGAATTTCCTCCCTGTGGCCAGGGGGACTGTGATTGGGTTATACACAAATTCAGATTGATTTGCTAATATACATTTAGCTGTTCAACTCAGAGCTTAATCACATTACCTCACCAGTCTTCCAGCATGACACATGGAAAATTATGAGGAATAACAAATAATAGGATGTGAAATAAATCCTGTTAGTCCTAACACAGTTAGCGCCATGCAGCAGACATCCATTTTATAGATTTGGGCTGGAGGAATACTAACTCAGAGCCGATGACATGGTAACTGAGTTAAGAATGAGAAAATGTGCTTAAGGCTGACCTTTCTTGAAATGTGTCAACCCTACCCTGATTACTTTGACTTCTGTTGATTCAATTTATTCCTTTCTGCAGACTTGGAACCCTATGTGATGCATTATCATGCAAAGTTGAACGACAGTAATGGAGGTCCCTCCGCCTAGGCCCCCAGCTCCTGACAAATCATTGCCCGAAGTCCCGAAATATTTATTTGCCTTTATGATAGAAATGTTTCTCTTTAGTTGCTATGAAATTAAGCCTTTGTAATTGGATTTTGGACTCTTTACTTTATGACTCTGCAAATATGAAATTAACCCCATCCCAAGAAATAATAGAGCAGTCTACATTCTAATGAGATTACCCCCATTTTAGATAATGACCTGGAATTTAATAAATCGAACAAAGCAACAATTAAGGGCAGCCATTTCTCCTCTCCCTCCCAACCAGAGGAAAGAAAGTAGCCATCTAGGTGACACCCGCTGAGAGACACAGATCCTGGGGAAAGATTATTGTTGGATTGATTCTGCTTTCAAATATCTGTTCTCACCACTCTTGGAAGGATAGATGGATCTCGTCTTGGCCATGTCTGGCATAAAGTTGGACTACTGGAATTTGCTTCCTCTGGGGCCAGGGTCCAGTGCTCAGACAATTAACTACAATCTATGAAATCTTTCTATTTAATCATTCTCCCTCTTTGCATTGGCTTTGGCCTGTGTCATGTGACAAATTAAAGGGCTTTCTTCATTCCTTTCGCTCGAGGCCAACCTCTAGAAGCTCTCATGGAAATGTAGACTGTTCTATGTCAGAGTTTATAAGGCTTTCTAAATTCATGTCTTGGTGACAGACTTATGTTTTCATGGCACATATCCCATCCCATGACCAGGCACAAGGCCAGTCTCAGATAAGGAGATTTTTACAGACTGATTTCCATGTTCAGACTGCTGTGTGGAGTTTCATTTAGAAGGAAGAGGCTTAAACTATTACCCACTTCACAGTGGTTAGAGTGAGTTCCCTGTTTAGCTGAAGAAATGCTTCTTAGTTGGGAGCTAGTTGGCCGCTCATGCCAAATAGGATTTCCAGAAATAATGGCAGGTAGCTGTGACCCTGTCTATACAGACAAGGGCCTTGCCCAATGTGTACCATGAGCTTTCATATTTACTAAGCACTGCCCTATTGGAGGAACCTTGCTGTGACCACAAACGTGTTTGTCTTGAAGGACTAGTCTGGGTCTTTGTTTTCGAGGGCCCAGGTTTCCCTGCCTATTGACTTCCATCTGTCAAGCTTTGGGTCATCATCCTAAGTCATGTCATTAAGTGGTGGCTCTTAGCCCAAAGTGAGAGTCTCTTTCATTTTTGACCTTTGAACCATATCCCAAGCATCCCAGCATTGATTCTGAACTGTATTCCTTTTCTTGATTCAGTACAGCATTAACTTTCTAAAAGAAGAAAGTACCTCAAACCTCTCTCCATAGTCTACTACACAAAGGCCAGCTGCTATCCAAAAACATGATGGAGATGGCATCCGGTCTCAGATGAGCTCCAGTGCTTCCTGGATTGTCTTTGAGGTCAATGCCAGGACTGTAGGCTTTAAGTATTTCTGTAAACTTGTCCATACCTACTTCATTCCCTCCCTCCTCCCCTCCCTCTCTTTTCCCCTCCTCTCTTTCTTCTCATTCTCCTTCTCGTCCATGTATGGAATATCTGTTATACACCACATACTATAGGCAGTGAATGTATTTTGTAAGTGCTCTGTGAATGTTTGATTTTAGAGAGAAGTAGATTTTCCTATAGACAGCTCGGCCAATTGGAGGGTGGTGGGTTTTGTGTATACTCTGACCATTTGAGCTGCATTTCCCACACAGGGTCTAGACTGTCTGGTAGCCATGTGTCTTGTTCCATGGAAGGTTTGTACTCCCTTCTGGAAATCCTCGTCTTTACAGCCTGCTGCTGAGTAGATTGCCTTTACTCTCTCTCTCTCCTCATGTGGCAGAGCCCTGCTGCTCAAATGGAGAGGGAGATAAAGGATAATAAGCTGAAGTTTTACAATGTCACTGTGTGTCTCCTGCACATTGGAGAGATGTCACATTCCTCACATAGAGAATTAAATGCAGCTGAATTCTCTCAGGGTGAGCAAGTCTGGTGTGGTTCCTTATCAAATGGAGCCCCAGTTTGTTGGCAAGCCAAGACAACCTCCCAGCAGTTGTGTGTGTGTGTGTGTGTGTCTGAGAGTTTGTTCTTAGGATGGGGTAAGGACTGTGGGCTGAGGGTCAAAACTCTCAACCTTCCTGATGCTGCAACCCTTTAATATAGTTCCTCATGTTGTGGTGACCCCCAAGCATAAAATCATTTCCTTGCTACTTCATAACTTTAATTTTGCTACTGCTATGAACTATAATGCAAATATCTGATATTCGACACCCAGAGCAGTCGTGACCCACAGATTGAGAACCACTGTTAGGGAACTATATTTACATAAAGATGCTAGCAGGCAGATTGCCCTTTAAAGCCCACCCTTTGAGAAAAGGCACACATGGACCACCTCAAATAACAACCAGAAAGAACAGGCCTGACATCAGTGTTTAAGAACTGTCCATTTGGCTTACCTAGTTTCTGGTGTCCATGACTCACAGAGCTGAGCCTGGATGTGGCCTTGACCTGTCTGCTGGATTTCTCTGATTTTTCTTTGCTTCTTTCAGTCTCTACTCCGGATCCTGGAGACCCCCAAGGGCCATGCTGCATTCCGAGTCTCCAGTGGCTTCAATGGACTGCTGTCCCTGCTTTCCGATCTCGAAGGGTCCCTCCAAGTGCCTGCGGTGCCAACATGGGGTGCTGTGTCCCCCAGACAGACCCTGGAGCTGGTGTTGCATACCCTTTGTGTGGTGTCCGCTGCCCTGCACTTGGACCCGGTCAACGGGCACTTCTTCAGGAGCAATGGGCTCTTTGAGAAACTGGCCGAGGACCTCTGTCTGCTGGGCTGTTTTGGAGCCCCAGAGGAGGAAGGTGCCCACCAGCTCACCTCATCAGACATGAAGACCAGGCCCTTCATGGATTTGCTGAGCTGTGCCTTTTCCTCCAGCTGCCCGTTCCCACCCAGGGTGCAGAGCTGCCTGCAGATCCTCAGCTTCCTAGACAGCATGGCCAGTGGCACCCTCCACCTCCGCACGGACCTGATGGAGCCAGCCAGTGCGAGGCAGGAGCCTTCTGTGGATGCTCAAAAGGGAGATGCCAGTGGCCGCCAAGGCCACCCCAAGCAGTGGCCGGACCTGGAGGAGAGGTTAGCATTGGACTGACTACTTCTGCTGTGGGTCACCAGTGTGTCTGGGGCCAATTCCTTTCTTATACAGCTATCCCTGTTGGTACAGTGGGTAAGCAGGCCATGCTACAGACTGGGTGTGCTAGAGAGTTGTCAGACTTGTAAATCCCTTAGAGGATTCCAGGCTCCTCATAGCAAATTTGAGTTGAGTCAGCATAGGGCTGGAGGAATCTGCTGATTTGGACAAGAGCCAAAGGCTTTTCTGGATGCCTAGAAGGCAAGAGCAGGCCTCCATGGAGACAGACTTCCTCCTCTGGGATCCTCTGTGCTCCTGGGAGTTGTGGGTGCTTATGTGGGGTCTTCCTGAGTGTTGAGGTGACCTGAGCCTCTGTGTCCTTGTTTCCCTCCCAGAGTGCTGCCCAGGGCTTGGGTGAGCTTTTGAGATTGTTGGCTCACAAACCACAGGGCTCTTCCTTGTCTTTTGTGTTACTTCCATTTTTTCCTAGCAAACCATCCTCTCCACAGGCTCAGACTTTTGCAAAAACTGTAGAACATAGTTCCTCTAAAGCAAGGAATGTGAGGACCCATCCCCACCCATTCTGAATACTACTTTAAAATTCTTTTGCAATGTGTAAAATATATCATAGTTTACTTATTTTTATTATTCAAAAATATTTTTAGTGATGCAAATTCACTGTGCACAGAATTAGGTTCTACAAAAAGTGGTTCTTTCAAACATATCATGTAGGTCATCCTTCATCCCAGTCTCCTTCATCACCCTAGGGATGCGGTCTACTATGCCTTTCTCCCTGGCTGCCTTCATTCCTCCAGCATCCTTTCTGTGTTTTACATGTCTTTAAGGAATTCTAGGACCCACAAATTAGATAAAACATACTTTGTCTTTCTGTGTATGGCTAAGATCATAACGTTGGTAGTCGATGACCTCTTTTGTTCTACACAAGCAAGAAAGACAAAAATCACATTAATACTGTGGTGACGTTTTCTGGGACACACTACAGTTTGTCTGGAGAAGGTCCCCATTTTCCAGAGGCAAGAGGGATGGGTGTTAAGTCTCCACATACTGAGACAATCATAAGACATCTTTGTTTCAAGGATAATTTGGTCTATTTATGGGTTTTCTGTTTCTAGTCCTACATCTTGTCTGTGGCCATACCATCCTGAATATACCCAACCGTGTCTAATATTGCATCCCTGTGCCAACCAAGTTGTTGGCAGTACATTGATTGTCACACCTGACTTGCTGACTTTAGAAGGGACTTTGCATGTGTTCAGGAGAGCATTTGGTTTTTCTTGGCTGTTTTTACTGTCCAATGTATGCTCTCCAGGCAGGAGCTGGTCATCTGTTCTCCAGCAGAGGTGGTATCAAAAACACTTCTGGACCTGGGCTTTATGCTAGGGTTTTTCACTAAGCCTTTGTGAGCCTGGTGTTTTCTTGTGAGAACAATGCTTACTGTAGACCAAATTCCCATTTATTTTGAACTTACCAAGGTAAGTTATTGTTCAAGATCACCCCCATTTCATTTGCCCAAATTTCAATTTATTGGAAAAGGATGCTCTTTTTCTTTCTTTCAAGAAGGGAGGGGGCATGCATCTTACTATGTTGCCCAGGCTAGCCTCAAACTTTTGGACTCAAGAGATCCTCTTGCCTCAGCCTTGTGAGTAGCTGGGAATTCTGGTGTGTGCCAGTGGACCCTGTTGTCTTCTTAGCATTTGTCTTCTGCTTGGTTGTCCCCAACTTACCCTGAGTGTCCTGCATTGTGATTTCCTTGGTGCTCTGTCCTGCAGCAATTTGGCCAGAGGCTTGTTTTTAATTTGTCATTTGAACTGCTTTTGACATTTTCTGTTTCTCTTACCTGTTTATTTTATTCTGATTTGTCATCATTTTCTCCTTTGGGACTCATTCTGGAATCTTTTTCTTGCCTTGGATCATTAGGATTAACCACAGTCTTCTTTTAAACCCATGCATCTCTCTGTATCCTCTGTATCCAATAAGTTGATGTTACATTTCTATATAGCTCTGTGTTTTCTGCCTTCCATGTAATCTGTGCTGGATATCTTTGAATTTGCAGTGCTACAGACCAGTCCTGCTTATCCTTTGCTGTTCACTGCTACCTCCAAGGCCATAAAGGTGGTAAATTTCCATAAATGCTCCACATGGACCTGGAAAGAATGCACATCTTCTAATTGTCAGAACAATGTTCAGTTTTTGACCACTGAATCAAATTTGTAATTGTTTTCCCATACCATTAAATGGCTAAATCAGTTTGGGGTGTCACTTGTCAAGAAAGATACATTAAAAACCACTATGATGGAGAATATGTATATACTAATGTTTTAATTTACTTTGAACTTGCATACAAAGTAACATGTTTCTTTATGGCAATTTCATATATAACTTAATTTTAATTTTGGCTGATTCTCCTCCCCCATTTCTCTCTCCATCTCCCTGGCCCATCTTTATACCTTCCCATCCCCAACCTTCCCCTTCCACTTTTACATCTCATGTGTTCCACAACTTTCCCCATCCCCTCCCTGAAACTCTCCTGCCCATCTCACAGACTTTCTTAGTTTCCTGGTCTCTACTCATATTTACTAACACACACACACACACACACACACACACACACACACACACAATCTCAAAAGCATTTATCTTTTGAGCCTTGCTTACCTTACTTAACAAAATATTTTCCATCCGCTCATTTTCCTGAAACTTCCATTTTTCTTTATGGCTGAATAAAATTCCATTGTGCACATGTATCATGCCATTTTCCCTTCATCTGTTGATGGAAATCTAGACTGCTATAATTTCCTTGCTGTGGTGAATAAAGCAGCAAACATGGATGTGGTAGTATCTCTGTGGTAGCACAAAGTCCTTTGGGAGTATGCATGAGTGTTATAGCTTAGTTTTAGGACAGTTCTATTGGTTGTGTTGTGAGAAGCCTCTGAATCGATTTCCATAGTGGTTGTACAAGCTTGCACTCCTACACGCAATGATTAAAAGCCCATTCCCTTCCAATAGTTGCCAGCATTTGTTATCAGGATTTGTGTGTGTGTGTGTGTGTGTGTGTGTGTGTGTGTGTGTGTGTGTGTGTGTGTGTGTGTGTGTTAGCTATTCTAAATGGGGTGAGATGGAATCTTATAAAAGTTTTAATTTGCATTTCTTTAAAAGTCAAGGATGTTGAACACTTGAAAAATTTACTTACTGGCACTTTGTGTCTCTCCTTTTGAGAACTGTCTATTCATTAGCTCATTTTATTGACTGGAAGTTTTGTTTCTTTATTGTTGAATTTTTACATTTCTTCACGTACTCTGGTTACCAACCTCTGTCCGAAATCATCTGGTAAAGACTTTTTTCCTGTTCTGTAGACTGTCATCTTTTCACTTTGATGACGATCTCCTTTGCCACAGAGAAGTTCTTTAATTGATAATCTCATTTGCCAGTTCTTGAAACTATTTCCTGTGCTACGAGAGTCCTGCTCAGAGAGTCTTGCCTGAGAGCATCTTTTCCTTTCCCAGTTTCATGTTTCAGGTCTTAAATTAAGACATTTAATTTTGAGTCAATTGTTTCACAGGGTGAGCGATGTGGATCTAATTTCATTCTCAGGTGTATATGCAGTATAAAATACAAAGTGGGGACTGGATATTTTGTTGTTTGTATCTGACCTCTTTTTCTTTGTATCTGAATAGCTGGGGTTTTTAATTTACTGTTTTCCATCTATTAGTATTCAGTGGATACCCTCTATGCTTAGGATTTTAGTGATTGCCTGAAGTAACTTAACAGGCCTTCTCAGAAGGTTTAAAGTTAAATCTTATGTTCATCACCTTTTGGATTATACAGAAAGAACCATAGAGATCTTAGCTCTGCTGTACTGACCTTGTACATTAGTGTTGATCTGTAGTTTATTTTCACTTTATTTCAGGTAATCTCTCAAATCTGTTATCTATTGTTTTATTCAAAGTTTATTTAGACTTTCTACATATTTAAGTAGACTCTATATATCAGTTAGACTCTATATTAGATGATATACTTCCCATTCCCATTCTTCCTAGCACCTGTACCTTTTAATGTGGTATCATTTTGTAAATGGTACTTAGAACACCATTGGAGTTTTTCTTTCTTTAAGGTCTATTTGGGATAAACTCCTTAAGTTTTATTAGTCTGAAAAAAAAAATACTAATTTTCTCCCTAATTGTTGGAAGGTGGTTTTGCTTGGTATACACTTTTGGACTAATAGGTTTTTTTTCCTTGGAACACAGAAAAGGTCCCCTTAGCTATTTATTTCAATTATGGTTATTAACCATTTACTTTTCTTTGGAAAAAATCTTTGCCAGCAAACAGAAAAACATTTTCAGGTTGGGGATTTAGCTCAGTGGTAGAGCGCTTGCCTAGCAAGCGCAAGGTCCTGGGTTTGATCCTCAGCTCAAAAAAAAAATTTTTTTTTTTTCAACTTACTTTGTATTCTTTAAAGAGCTGCATCTTTCCTGTTCTGTAGTTTCACATCATGGACCCGGGTGTGGATTATTATAAAGCTTCATTCAACTTGATGTCCATTGAAATTACTATATCTGAAAATTGAGGTTCATCATCAATCCTGCATATAATTTTATTACCTTTTTCTAACTGTTTAAAAATATGCACTGCAGCCTGGTGGTGGTGGTGGTGCATGCCTTTAATCCTAGTACTCGGGAGGCAAAGGCAGGTGGACCTCTGGGTTTGAGACCAGCCTGGTCTACAGAGCGAGTTCCAGGACAGCCAGGGCTACACAGAGAAACTCTGTCTCAACACACACACACACACACACACACACACACACACACACACACACACACACACCCTTTCCTCTACCCAGGACCCTTCCTTCTTCACACACACACACACACACACACACACACACACACACACACCCTTTCCTCTACCCAGTACCCTTCCTTCCTCACAGAGTGTCACCTGGACAATAGCATCTTCTGTCTCATCTCCCTACTTGGATGTCATTCCCAGAAGCTTCCACTGGCTCCCTGACTCTTACCACAGATCCAGTCAGGTCTTGGTGTCAATCACTTGCAGATAGCTGCTTGAGAACGCAGCTCTGAAGTTGAGGTTTAGGAATCTGATTTCATTCTTTATTCATTTTAAGACTGATTTGTTTTTAATCATGAACATGCATGTGTGTGTGTGTGTGTGTGTGTGTGTGTGTGTGTGTGTGTGTGTGTGTATGTGCGCACGCGCGCACCTATAGATGTCAGAGGCACAGGATCCCCTTAGCTGGAGTTACAGCAGTTGTAAACTACCGGACATGGGTGCTGGGAACCGAACTCAGGACCTCTGCAAGAGCAGTAAGTGTTCTTACCTGCTGAGCCACCTCTCCAGCTCCAGGAATCAGATTTTAAAAGTCCCTATTTTAGTTGGTAAGCAAAGTTGAGAACTTCTGACCATGAGGCTGTAAGTGTCTTCTCCTGTAAAAATACCTTATATATGTTGTAGTTTTTATTAAGGTGAAATTCACAGTTATCAGGTGAACAGTCCAGGGGAATTTCATGTATTCACAATGTCAGGTGATGACTTCCTTTATTTAGGTCCCAAATATTTTTGTCACCCCCAAGTTATGCCCATATACCTACCTTCCTTGTTCCTTTCCTTAACCCTAAGGCAGCCCACAGTCTGTTTTCTGTCTCTGTGATTTTACCTGTTCTGGGTTGGGCCTTTCTTTCACACAGGCTAATGTCTTTGAAGTTCATTTGTGTTGTAATGGAATGCAAAGTACTTATTCCTTCTTGTTGGATGAATAAATACTGTGCCATTGTGTGTACACTCCAAGGTTTGGCGATCCATGGAGGTGTTAGAGCACACTTGATTTCTTTCAGTTTTTGGCCATTGTAAACAGTGTTTCTGTGAATATTTACATATTTATATTTGAGTGCATATGTTCAATCTTTTGGTGATATACTTAGGATGAAATGCTGGGTTCGATGGTGGCTCTGTGTTTAACTCTGAGGACCTGCCAACTGTCTTTACCATGGCATCTGAGACGGTTCTACATCTCTGTCAGTGGTCCATGAGGGTTCTAACTCTCTGTATGCTTGCAAATGTTTGTGTTCTTTTGAAAGAGCACAGCCATTCTAGTGTGTACAGTGGTCATCAAAGCAATTTTGGTTTTGATTTTCCCAGTGGCTAACTATGGTGAATATCTTTTCTGGTGTTTCTTGTGTATTCTTTGGAGAAATGTCTATTTAAGACCATGGGCTGTTTTAAGTTAGGTAGAAACCACAGACTTCTTTGTTGAGTTGTGTGAATTCTTTATTTATTGCAGATATTAGATCATTATCAAATATATTATTTGTAACTTTTTCTCCCATTCTATAGGTTGTCCTTTCATATTTTAATGATGTCTTCTGATGTACAAAGTGTTTTAACTTTTGTCAAGTCCTATGTTTGTTTGTTTTTTTTTTTTGTGTGTGTGGTTTTGTCAACATATGCTAGGATCCATGGCCGAATCCAAGGTCATGGAGATTTACCTTGATATTTTCTTCTAAAAGTTTTATGATTTCAATTCTTATCTTGTGTCATTGATCCATTTAAGTTACCTTCTGCATATGGTGTGAAGCAGAGCATAACTCCTTTCTTTCACATGTGGCCATCCAGGTATCCTGGTATAATTTGTTGAAGAGTCCATCCATGATGGGGGATGGTACCCTTGTGAAAAATCAGATGGCCATAGGTGCTTAAGTTCATTTCTGGATCTTTAAATCTATTTCACTGTTTTCTGTGTCTGTCCTCACATTAATACCACATTGTTTTGATTATTGTAGCTTTGCTGTAAGTTTTAAACTGAGCAAGTGTGAGCTATCCACCTTGGTCCTTCTCTTGTGAACAGTGATTTTGGTGCTTAGTGTCACTTTTGGCTCTCTGTTTGGCCCTCACCATTTGGCATGATAGCCAAAGACTTTCCAAGTACCTTTTGTCATGTTGAAGAAGTGTTCTTCTGTCCCTCACATTTCCAGCATGAAATAGGGTCGGGGTTTGTCAAATACTTTGTGTGCAGCAGTTGAGGTGATCATGTTTCTCCCAAGTGCTATATTTTATCGATGAATTTCCTATGCTGAGCACTCCTGCATTTTTGGATCAAGTCCTGTTTGCCCTGGTGTATAGTTCTCAGTGTACGTTGTAGGATATGCCAGTGTGCTAATGCTGTGGATGGGGGTTTGCATGTATGTTCACATAGGATATTGTTCTGTAGGCCATTTGCTGTGTTGTCTTTATGTGGCTTTAGTGTCTGGTGATAACCAGGCTTCTTCACTGGTTCCTGAATATGCCAGGCATACTCCTGCTGTGGGGCTTTGCCATGGCAGTACCATTTGCCTAAAATAACTTGTCCCTGGGTATCTGTACCCTCTTTCAACCTGTCTCCAACAAAGCACTCTTGGCTCTTTCGTCTCATCTTACATTTTTCTCAATAGCAATTGCCATTTTCTTCATATGATAGAAGTTAATTATTCATTATTATGCTTTGCTAACTTTCTTGTCTGTGTCTGGAGTTAATTTCTTTACCTCATTCATCTGTTTGTCACATCGATCTCCTATGTGACCACTGACACTTTTAGAAAGCAGGACTCTGCAATATTTCTCTGGCCCTTTGGCTCACTCTTCATCTTTTGTTCCTGGTATTGAAAGGCTGTAATGTTGTGGGGGTGTTGTTAGTGGCTTGTCTTCTCAACTTTTTTGTTGTTTCCTTGTTAAGTTTTACATGTCTGAAAGGATGAGAATTTTCATTTTCCATTTGTCTGTTTGTTTTATGTTACAGGGATCTTCCTGGTGAAGAGTCTTCACTTGGCATTATGTTCCTCACTCCTGTTGAGGACAGGTGGTGGGGAAGGCATATGAGTGTCAGATACAATGATTTCACAGCAGTCACGACACTAACCTGTAGCCAAAGACACGGGTGCATCTCAGGTGTGTCTCAGAGGAGACACAGAGATAGTTGTGCTTGGGCACAGACTGGGAAAAATGGGTGTACAGGTTTTAGAGCTAGTGGTATCAATGATTAAGTAGTGAAGAGAGAATGGGAAAGGAGGGGGAGGAGAGAGTAAAGTATGAATGAAAGATAATGTATATGGGTTGGGTATGAGGAATGAATAAAGAGGGTATGGCAGGGCGGGTGCATGGGGACGACAAACAGTCATACAAGCCTGTCCTGGGGAGTTCTAAGCTATCAGGAAAGAAGCAAGCAAATGTATCGATGAGTGTATAAAGAACTAGCAATACAAATTTGAAAAAAGGAAAGCATAATGAAATAGAAGCTATGATGGCACCACTGTTTCCTCTTAGGCTGGTTGATGTGGCCTCTCCCTCCCCCTCCCCCTGACCCTCCTCGGGGTCAATCCTGCTGAGGGAAGAGGGGACTCCTGGACTCGGTTCTTCGGATAAGCCACATAGGCTAACCTTGGCTGATTACTCGTCTATGGTTCCTACCTTCAAGTGACAAATTGGTTTCTGACTTCTGGTGTTTTGAGGCTTTTTCCTGTCCTTTCGCCCTCCCTCTCTTCCTTCTGTTACTCCTTTCTTTTCATCCTTCATCCCTCATTATTCTCTCTTTCTTTCCCCTGCTTTTTTTCTTTCACTGGGACACAGATCTGAGGACAGTTGGAAAGCCCACCAGTTTGTGTTCACCTTTGTTTTTGAGAGGTGACTTCCTCACCGTGCAGATGGCCAACCAATTTGGTCACAACATAGGATCATCTTAATGCACTCCTGAATTTGGTTTGCAAGTGCTCTTGGGGGCATTTTGTATCTGTGCACATCTGGGACATTGGTCTGCAGTCTTGGTAGTGGTGGTGTGCGCTTATCCAGCTTTGGTATCAGGGTCACACTGACTTCATAGAGTGAGTCTGTTGGTGTCCTTCCCTCTGCTGTTTCTGAGGGACAGCTTGAGGAACATTAGTGTCAGCTCTTTCCTAAAAGTTTGACAGAATTAAGCTGCAAATTAGTCTGAGCTTTTCTTCTTACTTAATTTAAAAGATTTGTAAAATTACATCTATTTCTCTATTAACTAATTAACTTATTTGGTGTGCGTCTGAGTGCATGTACATGCATGTGAGTGCATGTACAACTCAGAGATTGGAGGACAACTTGTGGGAGTTGGTGCTCTTCTGCCATGTAAGTTCTGGGGGTGAACCTCAGGTCTCAATGCCTGATGGCAGCAGTTTGCCCACCTCACCAACCCTGGGCTTCTCCTTGTAGGAAGCCCTTTTGTTACTTCTTCAATTTCATTGCTTATGGATCTGTTTGAGTTATTAATACATTATTGATTTAATTTCATAGTTCATGTGCATTTAGAAATTCATTCATTTCTTCAGCTTTTCTAGTTCTTGGGGATGGTTAGCCATTCTGGTTGTTTGGGTGAACTGGTTCCTTTTTCCTCACTATTATGTGTTTGCTGGTTGGCTGTGTTGGACATGACAAAGCCTTCCCTGTCTTCATTTGTACATCTACTCATTGTGGGAAATGCATTCTTTTCCTCCACCATACACATTTTCAATGGACTTGGTTCTTGTCACTCCTTTGGGGACACTTGGGACCACTGGATAAATGCTAGCTAGAAGCATGGTGAGCTTCCCAGAGGAAACAAAAATGCACAGACTTGTGTTTGCCAACTCAAGATGGCCATCCACTGAATAGGTCTCAGAGAAGTGGGAAGGCATGGCTTGCCTCTAAGCCTCCACCTCTGCTCTCTGGGTGGTTTTCACTAGTTTTATTATTATGTTTCTTCACTTGCTTTGAGTTTACATTTTTCCTCTTAAATTATAGTATCTGAAGGTGGACACTTAGGCTGCTTGATCCAAGCCCTGGTTTCTTGTGTAATGTAAGCATCTCATCTCAGGAATCTCCTCAAAGTAACGCTCTAGCAGTACCTCACAAATGTTTCCATGTTTGCCCTTTCCATTTCCATTTGGAATACTTATTTTTTCTCTTGGGGAGCTGGGGAAACAGCCAGTTGTTAAAGCTTTTGCTTTGCAAGCTTGAGAGGGAAAATGAGATAAAGTCATGGCACATGCTTATAATCCCAGCACTAAGGAGTTGAGACAGATATGTGTCTGTGTCCTTAGAAGGAAATGTGATATTATTGACTCCATTTTACAGCTGGGCCATATTAGGCTCAGATGCATCAGTTCAAGGTCATTCACTCATTAGGTGGTGCACAGAGAATGTGAGTCATGGTCTGTTTTAGAAAAAAGATACAGAAAACTGCACAAAAAGGGATGAAAGGAGGTCAGGTCACATGTCCTGTTTCCCTTCTCTTTGCAGGATGGATGAGGGTGACGTCATGATCATGCATCCTGGGATCATATGCATCATGGTGAGACTGCTGCCACGCCTGTACCTTGACGATCACCCGCAGGTATCTTTTGATGAACACGTGCTTTGTCTCTGTTACCTGGCTTTTCTATAGGGTGCCTTCTGGGGTGGGACTTTCTTTGTTCTAGTGTACCATGATTAGCAAAGCCACCCCTGGGCAGAAACTCCTGAAGGGTGGCACCAGTGTGTCTGGGACCCTTGATAGATCTGTGACCACCCTTCAATCGGCATTCAAAGTAGTCACTCCTACGGATTAGGTGACCCTCTAAAAACAACAGGTGAAAAAACGTAGTTGACGGTGGTTGGTTCAGCTTTGCTTCATTCATGGGGGTGTCTGTTTCAGGAAGAAATGACAGTTAATTGGTGTTCATGTCATCTGAACACAACTGTGACATGGTACACATGTTGCAGGTCTCTGAAACTTGAGACAAGTGGAGTGGATGGGGGGGCGATCTTGCTGGTAGAGATGGGACTGATCTTACTACTAAGAAACAGTGGTGTCTGGTGTAGGAGTGACAGAAGCCCTAATATGGTCCAAGTTCATATGTCCTCTGGTGACTTCACTTCTTATTCTGCATTCTGTTCTCCTGGAAAACAATGACACAGTGAGCATAAAGCTGGTGAGTAGGAGATCCATCAGAGTGGCATGGAATGTCCTGGAAATGGGCTACAGAGTTAGTAATAACTATGCCATAATAGTCCTGGGTCATGGGATGATACTCCACAATGACATATTGCATGTAGCAGTGGCTCCCTAAGCTTCCCCTGCCCAGTGATGGGTAGTTATCTTAGGTTGTAAGAACACTTGATGATGTTCATACAATGAAGTAGCCTAACAGGGTGTGTCCATGTTTTTAACTAGCAGATGGCAGTATTTCTCATGACCCTGTGTATCAACAGGGATGGGGATACACTCCACATGGTACTGGCTGAGATGGAACCCCCCTAAAGGCTCCTCCATTAATGGATCCAACATTTTAGGGTCCAGCATATGTGACCAGGGGCCACTGAAGAGCTAGCTCAGCTTGGTCATCTACCTGTGTTCTTATCTCAAGCTGTTAGTATGGTCTGGGTCTCCTCTATAGGGTCATAAGCATCTGGCCTCTACCTGTGTCTCTATTTGGATTCTCAGGGGGGCACACAGAAGCTTAGGGCTCCCAAAGGCACAAAAGCAGAGGCTTCTAGGCCTTCTGGAAATTTGGATCTGAGACAAGTCAACATTGTCTCCATCCATAGTGTTTCGTTAATCCAAGTGAAACAGTCACAGGCTCAGCTTAGCCTCAGTGCAGAGGGAAATACATACTCCTTTACCGATGTGAGTGCTATCATGTGTGCACAGGAAAGGGGGACTTGCTGAGGACCAGTTTAAAGACCAGCTTACTTAGGCATTCTACTCTTAAATCAAATGCCTGGTAGCCAATGAGTTCCCTGAGGGCTGAGATCTTTCCTTCTTTACCTTAATGCCTAACATGTGCCTGTCTTAAGCATACTGGAAACTCACACACATTGGACAGTTCCTCTCTGTCAGGAATCCGATGTCAGCCATCTTCCCCAGTGGTTCTTCAAAGTCCACGAGCAGCCATTTCCTGCCCCATTCTGTAAGTGCTTGAGGCTCAGGAGAGTTGTATGGCTTCCTAAGGCCTTATAGTTGGTGAGGGAGAAGATCTGAAAGAGCCAACCATCGGACATGCTCAATAAATAAGTCTCTGATCTTTGCAGCTCCTATGAAGTGCAGGGATATGCATTGGCACAGTGCATCTTTCCAGGGGCATTCACCTTACCAGGAGGCTGGCTTCTTCAGCTGTTTTATATAATATGGTGAGAATGTCTATGCCAGTGGTCTAGGTGTCTTGGCAATCAGCTTGATGGCTGTGTTGTTCAGAAACCCACTCCAGTAACAGACAGTGAAGGGACAGAGCTGACATACAGAGGGCTGTCCTGCTGCCCCTCATCCCCATGGATGTGGCTGAACCTGGCATTCAGATGTTTGCTTGCTCTGTGATATCAACCCCACAAATTAAGTACGCAAACAAGAAATCCATTTGGCATGGTCCTTTTCTTCTATTCAGGTCAGTAAGTAATTGAGGAAAAGTCCCGATTCATCTTCACAGTTTCTCAAGTATGCAAATGAACACAGTGATGCATTTTCTCAGATATTTTCTGCAGATGCCACATCAGCAGCTATTAAAAGTTGGATAATTACAGTAATTAATTTCTGAATGGGGGTGGGGAAGACCTCATACTAACAGAATAGTAAATCAAAAGAGAAATGAAACCACATGAGAAAGCGCTGAAACCAAGCTGCTTTTACGCTCCTGTAGACCTTGCTGCAACAGAGAGGAGAGGAGTGGACTGTCTCAGTAGATGGCAGTGTTAGGAAGGGCTGGAGAGCTGCTCCTGTGCAGTTCCTGAGGGTCTTCAGGCTTCTCCTAATGCTCAATACGCTCTTCATCTTACTCTGGCCCTTCCTCCTCTTGGCTGAGAAATGGTTGGTGCCAGAGGCCACTGCTTAACTAACCTTAGTGTCCCATTCTGCTTTATTTCCAATCACAGCTACATTAAATTTGTTCTATGTGCAGCCCTCAGAAATGCCAATACTGCAGGCCACTCTTAGAAATAGATAATACAGTTCTTTCTCTGCCTCTAGCATTTTCATCCACATTAAAAACTGGGAGGTAGAAATTCAGTCATGTACAAGGCAAAAAAAAAAAAAATGGGATTCAACTCAGTTTCTTGGCCTCAGAAAAAAACCAATTCATTGGGAAGATGCTTTCCTTTCTCATAGTTCTCAGCAGCCTGCAAGGGTCTGACACTGTAAGGACATTGCTGGGGGCTGGAGCTCTAAGCAGCAACAAGTGCCTCTCCATTTCCTCCAGGGCTGTGGCCCTCAGTCAACTGTCAGCAGAGGCATATTTGCTTGGGCACAGGACAGCTATAGTACAGAGGGTGGGAGGTTAGATCCAACTAATAGAGTTGGCTGTACCCCAGTCTGTGTTGGAGAAGCCAATGGGATGGTTTGCGTCTATGAATAACTGGAGCCCCCTAGCTTGCACCCCTAGTTATTCAGGGAAGAATGGTGCCAGAACTCATGCTCTGGGTTTGAAGATGGAGAGGCAGAGGCCATAGGAGATACTATGACAACAATGAGCTGGCTGCAGGAGACTTCATCTCCAGGCCTTGGGGCATAGAGAGAAGTAGGGACACTGGTGTGAGGCTTTAAAGAAAAGGCATGCCCACCCTCATAAGGAGAGTTTGGAGGGAGGAGGGCTCAGACACAGAGGGGTGCAAAAGAAGGGGCCTATTTGGTTTTGTTCAGTTGGGTTAAATCACGTGAGTGAGGCTGGGAAGGTCAGCCATGATGTCAAGAGCCTTGTATGCCAAACTAAGAGATCAGAAGCATCTTGGGTTACCAAACATTGTGACCACCAACACTTGTTGATTTAATGGCCATGCATTCTACAAAGGTCATGAAGACAGTAGACCATGGTCAGTTCTCTCATGTGCCATCCAGTCATTACAGAACCATAGGGGATGTGATTTTTGACCTCTCACTTAACAATTTCATTGTCCTTATGACAGTTATGAAGGTGAATGAGTGCCAAAGCTGTGGCCATCGGACAAGGGAAGACTTTAATCCAATGGGGAAGCACATCAACTTAGCATTAAGACATAATTATATGTTTTTGTGTTGGAAGAATTTAAATGAAATACAATCATCAGGTTTTAAATGGTCCATTCAGTGTAGGGGTAAAACGTGAATTCTTGCTTTCTAAGTCAGTGTTTTTAAGTGTGAACCCTTATTGTTAGACATAGAAAGTTAGGCTTTGCTTTTATATCTTGAATTTAATAGTGGCCTATGGGATTTTTGATAACTCTTCACTATAACAAGCTTTGCTCTCCTGACATAAAAGATTTTTTCTTTAATATTTTTCAACATCCTCAACTTACAACTGTTGGTACCACTGCTACTTGATGGCCCTTTTGTGTCTTAGTTTTTCCTTAAAAATTTAGAATAAACAGGCCAAGAAAGAAATCAGAGAAACATCTTTACAATAGCCACAAATAATATAAAATACCTTGGGGTAACTCTAACCAAAAAAGTAAAAGACCTATATGACAAGAGCTTTAAGTCCCTGAAGAAATAAATTGAAAAATATGTCAGAAAATGAAAAGATCTCCCATGTTCATGGGTAGGTAGAATTAACATAGTAAAAATGGCAATCTTACCAAAAGCAATCTACAGATTCAATGCAGTCCCCATAAAAATCCCAACACAATTCTTCACATATCTTGAAAAAACAATACTCAACTTCATATGAAAAACCAGAAAACCTATGGGCTGGAGAGATGGCTCAGAGGTTAAGAGCACAGACTGCTCTTCCAGAGGTCCTGAGTTCAATTCCCAGCAACCACATGGTGGCTCACAACCATCTGTAATGAGATCTGGTGCCCTCTTCTGTATACATAATAAATAAATAAATTAAAAAAAAGAAAAGAAAGAAAACCCAGAAAACCTAAGATATCTAAAACAATCCTTTACAATAAAGCAACTTCTGGAGGCATTACCATCCCTGGCTTCAAGCTCTACTGTAGAGCTATAGTAATAAAAACAGCTTGGTATTGGCATAAAAACCAACATATAAACACCTGATTTTTGACAAAGAAGCCAAAACTGTATAATGGAAAAAAGAAATCATCTTCAACAAATGGTGCTGGCATAACTGGGTGTCAATATGTAGAGGATTGCAAATAGATCCATATCTATCACCATGCACAAAACTCAAATCCGAGTGGATCAAAGACCTCAACATGAATCCAGCTACACTTAACCTGATGAAGGAGAAAGTAGGAAGTAGCCGAGAATGCATCAGCACAGGAGATTGCTTTCTAAATATAACACCAGTAGCACAGACACTGAGAGCAACAATTAATAAATGGGATCTCCTGAAACTGAGAAGCTTCTGTAAGGCAAAGAACACAGTAAATGAGACAAAACAATAACCTACAGAATGGGAACAGATCTTCACCAACCCCACATCTGACAGAGGGCTGATCTCCAAAATATATAAAGAACTCAAGAAACTAGACACCAAAATACCAAACAATTCAATTATAAAATGGGCTACAGATCTAAACAGAGAATTCTCAACGGAAGAATCCCAAGTGGCCAAAAGACATTTAAGCAATTGTTCAACATGATGTCTTAGTCATCAGGGAAATGTAAATCAAAATGACTCTGAGATACCATCTTACACCTGTCAGAATGGCTAAGATCAAAACCACTGATGACAGTTTATGTTGGAGAGGATATGGAACAAGGGGAACACTCCTCCACTGTTGGTGGGAGTGCAAACTTGTACAATGACACTGGAAATCAGTATGGCAACTTCTCAGAAAATTGGGAATCAACCTAACTCAAGACCCAGTGATATCACTATTTGGCATATACCCAAGGGATGCTCAATCATATCACAAGGACACTTGCTCAACTATGTTCATAGCAGCATTATTTGTAATAGCCAAAACCTAGAAGCAACCTAGATGCCCCTCAACCGAAGAATGGATTAAAAAAAATGTGAAACATATATACAATGGAGTATTATTCAACTGTAAAAAATAATGACATCATGAAATTTGCAGGCAAATGTATAGAACCAGAAAATATCATCCTGAGTGAGGTAACCCAGACTCAGAAAGACAAACATGGTATGTTCTCACTCATAAGTGGATACTAGATATAAAGCAAAGGATAATCAGACTACAACCAACAGCCCCAGAGAAGCCAGGAAACAAGGAGGACTCTAAGAGGGATGCATGGATCACCTTTGGAAGGGGAAATGGATGAGATCTCCATGAGTAAACTGGGGATGATTGGGGTGTATGGGCAATAGAGAGGAGGAGATGAGAACATGAGAGAACAGGATAGTAAAGCTGGGGGAGGGATAGAGTGGGAGAGCAATGGAAGAGATACCATGATAGAGGGAGACATCATGGGGATAGGGAGAAACCAGGTGCTAGGAAAGTTCCCAGGAATCCACAAGATTAGACTAATAGCAATTATAGTGAGGTTGCCTGAACTGGCTTACTCCAGTAATCAGATCAGTGAATACCCTAACTGTCATCATAGAGCCTTCATCTAGTAACTGATGGAAGCAGATGCAGATCCACAACCAAGCACTAGGCTGAGCCCTGGGAGTCCAGTCAAAGAGAGGGAAGAGGGATTATATGAGCAAGGGGTGTATGTGTCGAGATCATGATGGGGAAATCTACAGAGACAACTGAACCAAGCTCATAAGAACTCATGAACTTTAGACCAACAGCTGTGGAACCTGCATGGAACCCGACTAGACCCTCTGCATCCAGGAGACAGTTATGTAGCTGGGTCTGTTTGAGGGGCTCCTGGCAGTATGATCAGGACATATCCCTGGTGCATGAGCTGGCTTTCTGGATCCCATTACCTATGATTGGACACCTTACTCAGCCCTGATGCAGGGGAGGGGCTTGGTCCTGCCTCAACTGAATGTACCAGGCTTTGTTGTGCCCCCCATAGGCGAACTTACTCTTTTGAAGGAGGGGATGAGAGGTGGGCTGGGCAGGGGAGGGGCTGACAGGGGTGGGGGGGAGCAGGAGGAGGGATGAGAGGAGGATCTGTGGTTGGTATGTAAAATGAATAAAAACATTTTTTAAATAAAAAATTAGGAAACATTTTTTTTAACCATGAAATAATATTGTATTCTAATGAAAACCCAGGAAGCTGTTACAGATACACAGGTAATGAACATCATCAGTCCTGGAGACATTTCTGTTTTTTTTCCTACAGAAATAATTGAATTAACTAATTGGTTAAATATTTAAAAGTCTCATAACAAGCTCCCAGCTATTGCTTTTGCTAAAAAGTGTTGACTCTTCACTTGGGTCCACAACGTAACTTCAAACAGGACGAAGGCTTGGCACCCCTGCATTTATTTTGTGTCTGTCTCTTTTACTTTGAGCCTGACACATGCCCAGCTCTGCACAGCACATGCCAGTCACTTGAGGCCTGGCTACTGAGTTCTTTCCTCCTCCTTCAAAGTCAAAGACACAGAAATAAATGTTCCAAAGCTGCAGTCACACGGACTCCAGGAACTGCGAAGCCCCCCAGGACAGGCCATCTTCCGTGTGAAGCAGTTCTCTGCAGAATGAGGCTGCATCCCGGAGCAGAGCCAGCCTGTGCCCAGGAAATGAGGACTCCTTTGGACTACCCCGTCACTCCATAATGAGACAATGATCAAGCAGACCCGTCTTCACCAGGACTGCATAATTACGAACACCTCTTTCCTCTTTGCTCAGTTTTTCCACTTAAATATGAAGACCAGGTCAGTACCCTGAAGATGGGCACATCGTCGTTGAAGCCCCCTGTCTGTTTCCCTCAAAGTTTGTCACATTGGCCCAATCTCCTTTTATGTCTCACCATTATAGTCTCTTTAGTTGGCATATTGTGACGGGAGGCTGAACCTCACCCATCACCCAAGTTGACACTTTTGCTCTAAACTTCCTGTCTACTGCGAACTACAAGGGGTTTGAACTAATTTAACAATTTCAGTGTATAGGAACACTCCTAAGTTTTTGTTTTTGTGTAAACAAGGTACAGTCATAAATACCCTTGAGGTCAAGTTATGCACACAGCCACACATAAAAACAGGCCACTCACTACCCCTGAAGACATTATAGCTTTCATTTAGACGCATTACTTGTCATTCTCAATAGGCCACTGATCTGATTATTTCCCTTATAGCATTAAGCAACCCTTAATTCTAAACCTTCACTTCCAATGACTTAACAGAACTGAGGGGAAAATTGTGTCTCTTCAGTGAAAGCGAAGAGGTCGGCTGAGGAGGCTTTCCATGCAGACTCAGGTTGTCATCCCTGTTTCAGTAGCTAGTCTGCAGAGGGAGGCATCCATACAAAGGGGAACTCCAGATTCAGTAACGAGGGCCAGAAAGCCTGGTGTGTGGGGCCACAGGGTGGTCAGGATGAAAGCCTTTAGCAAAACCCAGAGAGCCCCAAGGGACACTACACTTTCAGTTTCAGCTCAAGGACTGAACAGTCTCAGGCTGTCCTCTGCCTCCTGCTCTATCTTAGGGGATGTCATAAGAATCTTTTCCTTCAATACTGCATTTGGTTCTGCTCTGGGATTTCTAAGGAGACGAGTTCTGAGAAGGTGATAAAGGCTAGGTCAGCGAGGAGAGAGAAGGGCTGAGAAAAGTGAGACTCCTTAAAACTTATCATTGGTTTTGACAAAGCCTCTAGAATTTTCTTAGTACTTTCCTATTTTTTTAAGGTCTCTCTTTTAAAAATATTTTCTAATTTCTTGAGAATTAGCAATTTCATATTTTTGCTTCCAGATGCTTTAACATTAAAATTAAATCTGGTTGCCCATTTACTGTCTGTTTTTAGGAGTTCTAGTTTCGTGGGGACAAAACAAAACAAAAGCACTTTAAAATGTCAAGTGTTCCACGTTTTGTCTCAAACACTCGAAGTGTTGAACTGCTACGTTCACCAAACATGGAGCCTGCTGGCCTCATAGTGGTCTTTCTCCAAACACTTCCCCCTTCCTGCAATTGCTATCTCCCATTTTAGTGACTTTCTAACTTTTTTTTCTGCTAACTGGTGGGTGTGTGGATTTATTTGCTGCTGGGAGGGGGAGGGGGAGGGGGAGGGGGGGGGGGAGGGGGAGGGGAGGGGGAGGGGAGGGGGAGGGGGAGGGGAGGGGAGGGGGAGGGGGAGGGGGGGGGGAGGGGAGGGAGAGAGGGAGGGGGGAAGGGGAGGGGGGGGAGGGGAGGGGGAGGGGGAGGGGGAGAGGGAGGGGGAGTTCCCTTGGGCTTGCCTAGGGGTCAGATCCTCCCACTCAGATTATTTTACACATTTCTGTGGAACTGAAGGGGCCCAAGACAGTGGGGTGGGATTTGTTACCTGGCTGAGGCTGCTGTGTGTCCTGAGGAATCCTGCAACGCCTCCATTCCATTGGGCTGGTGGGGGCAAGCACCTCTCACCTCAGCAACTTCATGATCAGGCACTTGGCATTTCTTTTACTCTTTTTCTATTAAAAAAGTCTTTATGTTGGGGCTGGAGAGATGGCTCAGCAGTTAAGGGTACTGGCTGCTCTTCCAAAGGATCCAAGTTCAATTCCCAGCACCCACATGGCAGTTCACAGCTGTCTGTAACTTCTGTTCCAGGGAATCTGATGCCCTCACACAGACAAACCTGCAGGCAAGACACCAATGTACATAAAAACAAATACTTTTTAAGAAAGTATGTGTATAGGCATTTTGCTGCTCCTTGAATGGGAGTTAGAGTGGTTAGTTGTCATATGGGTGCTAGGAATTGAACCCGAGTCTTCTGGAAAAGGAGCCCATGTGCCTAACTGCTGAGCCATCTCTGTAGCCCCTTGGCACTCTGTATTTCTAACTAAAAGAGGCAAGTTTCCCTTAGGCAGGAGAGCAGACCGAAAGGCCATCAGAGCTGGCTACTGGAGGAATGGAGGAGAAGAGGGCAGAAGGCCTGCAAACAATGGTTCTGAGAAGTGCCTTTACAAATAAAAGGATATTTAGCAACCAGCTCAGAATAAACCACTGGCAGGAAGGACTCAATGACATCCACCCACTCAGGCAATGGGGATGGTTGAGTGAGAGCCTGTGCCGGGGCCTGTTGCTGATCCAAATGGCTCCTTTTATGAGAGTGGCTTGTCCTTGGGCCCCAACCCCAAACTCCTCTCAAAAGAGTAATATAGTTTATTCTGAACTAAATATGACTTGGGAAGATCCAGGATTCCTCGAATGACATGTTCTACTATGAATATGGTCACATGAACTGCTGCAATCAGAACACAAATACGGACATAAAGCACAACATCTGGCAAATACATGGGTGAGGAAGGCGGGTGGGTGGGTCACAGCAAAGGAGGCAAAATCCCGCTGTAAGTTTCAGATGCTATTTGATGCCATTCTAGTATTTTAGTTCATGCGAGCTAGTGGTCTGCTAACTTAAAGGCTGTTAGGTCAGGTGTCAAGGTGGGCAATAAATTGACTATTATGGAGATTCTAGGTAGCCCAAGTCAATTTTGGCTCTGGATCTGTAACATTCTAACTCCATAGTCATGAATATTTTAATCAGTCAATGAGTCTTGTCCAATGTTTAACATAGATATGACTTTTACCCCCCCCCCCACCAGGAGCTTTCACAAAGCAATGGGAAAATTAGCATTGTTGCTGAGTCCTGGGTGTATATTCCCAAAGCAAGGCTTGGACCACTTGCTTCTGGCCAGGTTACCCTTTTTGCAAGAGGCATGGCTGTGAGAAAGTATGGAAAACAATGTGCCAGCCAGATCCAGGTACCTGAGAGACTTTTGTCTACCTCCAGTGTGCAGCCTGAGTTAGTGTCAAGTGTGTTTCTGAGACCTGAAGGCTCTGGACAAGGCAATAGCTTTGGAGATGTCCTGCACAGCCCAATAGGACAGAGAGGAGAGACTTGAGGTTCATGTATCTGTGAACTCATTTGTGCCTAAGTTTGGAAATGGGCTTGTCATTTTCTGGAATTTGCCTATGTATTTCAAGCACTTGAACTAACACCTAAATGTCAAATTTCAAATACCTGAAATATCGGCAGTGCTAATAGCTGTGGATAGCATTCCATGAGGTGAGTGACTGAAAAGGGCTATTTCCCCCCCAAAAGGAGCTTGGTAAAGATCTGTGTTTGTTACACTACCACAGTCAATACTCTGTATTTTCTACCTTTCCCACGAAACTCAACCTCAAATATTTCCATTATTCTCTGATAAAAAATTTCAGGCTGTATCCAAAGCCCAGGAGGCTTCTTGAGCAAAGCAAGTGGACCCGATTTTACACAGAGATGAAGAAGACGGAAAGCTCAGTGAGCCTGGGGTGAGGGGAGATTTTACAGTCAGGTGGAATTCGTGAGGCCCAAATGGTGGCTGGCCGTTCTTCTGGCTTCTTCTTCCGTCTTACTACGCCATTCCCTGTATTTGCACCTCAAGTATCAGCTCCTCAGACGAGGTGTAGATCACAGAAACTGCAGACTGAATTTCTGGGGTGGGATCCTGGGAATGTATAAATAAAGGCAGGTGATAGGGACTTTTAAGGCCTCTGGCCACAGGAGGTAAATTTACCCGTGTAAAGTGGTTCACATTCAACTAAGGGGAAAAACAGACATAAAAGCAAACTGCACCTAGCAACCCAAACACTTCTGTGGCCATGATTCGCGCCTCTTGTGAGGTACTGGCTTCTCCTTATAATGAATGCAGCATGCACAGTGAAGCACAGGCTTCAGAAGACAGCTGAGGTACCCCTTGTTCTGACAGCATCATCAGGACCTAAGGAAATGGATGGAAGCTTTTCAGGTCCCAGGGCTTCACCTGCAAAGTGGGTAATGGTTCCCATTGAGAAGAGCAGTGGACAGGGGACCCAGGAGGCCTTAGCCCTGTGCCCTTAACATGTGCATGCCAGGTGTGCTCCTTACCCAGAACTTCTGGCTCTCTAGTCGGGTCCTGGGAGATGAGGTCATGACATATACAATTCTGCAAATGTTAATTGGAATGTAATACATTTTAGTCAAACATCAGCTAGCATATGGCTGGAGTAAGCAGGATGTCAAGAGGAGAGGAGATAAGATGGTCCCTGCCAGCCAGTCTGATGAAGCAGAATCCACTAGACCAGAACTCAGTGGCCAGGATTACGAGGCCTGCACCTGGGTCTAAGGCACAGTCACGCAAGCAGGGAAAGATAGGAAGTGCTGTGAGTCTCAGTGGTTACAGGTACATTCTGCATAGTTCTAGTGGGGATGAGAATGGCACTTGAGGAATTCCACTCTGGGAGGAAGTGAGCCCATTGACAGGTGGCCATGCTCTGAGCCTGGGCCTAGCCACATCTACTCAGAGGACTTGCTGAACTCAGGACCAGCTCTGAGGAGTAAGCATGTCTACAGGGGGAGAGCCACAGGGCTGCAAGCACCCTACTCCCAAGCCTGGGACAAGAGCCTGCCATGGGTGGTAGGACATAGATTTGGGTTGCGCCGGGCCTGGGACAAGATCTTGGAGTGGGTACAAAGTCACTGGAGGATACTATCTAGATGCATGACATCTTCTAGAGCATGACTCAGAGACTCAGTAGCTTCTTGTGTCAACTGTGCCAGAAGACAGTGGGCCTCTACGCACTTGTCAAGAGTAAGGTCCGTCCTGGCATTCCAGGCTCTCTAGCTCCCCAGGACTGGTGATCTCAGGTCTTTGGGATTTGTGCCACATTAAAACTCTTTCACAGTTGCTGAGCTGGGGCAGAATCTAACAGAAAGAAGAACAGACCAAGCACCTTTGTATGGTATCTGAAGACTTCATTTTGTCATAGGTTTGCCTTGTGACCTTTAGATCATGACCCCTGGGCTGTGCTCATTCTCACCTCCAGCTTTTCCGCATGCTGATCCTTTGAAAACAACCACACACTCCACATCCAGCTGGCTCTTGGCTCACTGCTCTTCAACAGGTGATTGGTACATCAACTGATCTGGATTCTTTGTCAGCTCTCTGGCTGGTGTGTACCTCCTAGCTAGAACATTCTGTGATTGCATTTATTAGGCAGATGCTGTGCCTGAGGCACACAGACACCATGGAGATAGGGTCATAGTAAGAGATATGGTCTCAGGCTTACAGTTTTGGGGGTCTAGAGGGTGAAGCAGGGGAGGAGAGAGGAGAGAAGAGGTAGTGAAAGGGGAGCAGTGATTGACGGAGAGAAAAATTGAGAGAGGAGGAGAAAAGAGGGGAGATAAATTGGTCATGGTGTGACATTGACCCCCGGAAGTACAGAGCAGTGCTGGTTTGGGAAAGTCGGAAAAGATGTCTTTGGGGAGAGGACAGGCAGATGCCCCTTGATGCTAAGCAGGGGATCATTAACAGCATAGGGCCAGGGCAGACATCCTCATCTTTAGCTATTGGTCGGACAGGAGCATGGCATTTTCAACAGAGGGGCATAGAATGTCCCCATCCCCAGAGCCAGGTGGACGAAACAGAAAGGAGCAAGTAGGTGTATTAGTAACATTTTTTCTCTTTTCTCAACCTGACATGAAGCAAATTAAGGGAGAAAGGGCTCATTTTGGCCTAGAGTATAAGATGGCATACAGTCCATCTTGGCAGGGAAGGTGTGGTGAGGGGTGTGTGAGGTGCCTGTCATATTTCAACCATGATAAGGGAAGTAGAGAGCTGACAGGAAGTGACACCAGGCTATGAAACCTCAAACCTCACCCAAATGACCCACTTTCTGCAGTGAGGATTCACCTTCTCACAGGAGTTTCCAACCTGTAGCTCACAGGCTGCCAAGATAGGTAGAATGTGGCCCATCATTTATTTCAAACATAAGACCATGGGGGGATTTTTTTTTTTTTTTTTTTTTTGTAACTTGATCTTGTGGTTTGTGACCATGAACTCTGTAGAGACAACATCATAGGTTGGCTATGTCTGAGGGACCTACTGATTTTATGGCCTTCCAAAGCAGCAGCATCAACTCTGTGGGAACCAAGAGTTGAAACATGGCACCTGTGAGGAACATATGACATCCAATCCACAACAGTCAGGAAGAGAAGAGCATTCTGTGAATATGAGATCCTAGGCTTCCGCTGTCAGGAAGTGTGGTCTGGGAAGAGGGAGGTAGAAGAGGCTCATTCATTCATAACCAGCTAGGCTCTAGTGATCCTTTTGTCTAGGTGCAGCAAGAAAGACACAGATTCTGCTGATCAGATAGGACTTATATTCTCATTTACATCCAGTTTTGTCAACATGATGGAATCTAGAATCATCTGGAAATAATCTCAGTGAGGGACTGTCTACACCAGGAATGGCCTGTGGTCTTTGCGGGGAGGGACTGTCTTGATTGTCTTAAATAAGGTGTGGAGACTGGCCCACTGTGGGTGTCTCCATTCCCTGGGCAGGGGTTCCTGGATTGAATAACAGCAGCGAGAATGAGCCGAGCACTAGCATACATGTATTTCCTCCTTCCTCTTTGCACTTGACTGTGGATATGACCAGACCAGTTGCTCTGAGTCCCTGCTGCCTAACTTCCCTGAAAGGGTGGACTGCCACCTGGAATTGTGAGCCAAAGGTCCCAAGAAAACAAAAACCAAACCCTTTCTCTCTTAAGTAGCTTTTGTCAGGCTATTTTATCATAGAAACAGGAAAGAAAACTAAGATACACCTAACCCAAGATCGCAAACTCCTAGGTCTAGGATGCTGTGGGAGCAGCACAAATGAACATGCTGTGCTGGTGGGACTATGGCAAGATGGCAAATTCCATGCCATGGAAGGAAAAAATCAATTCCAAGTGGGCAATTTGAAAAACAAACAAACAACTCCCCCACAACTTATCAAGTACTGCTCTCCTGAGGACCCCCATTCCTAGCATCCTTCCTATAATCTTTAGTAACAAGAAGAGAAAACGCCATGGCAAACCTGTTACCTCCCTCCCGCAAAGAGAGAACAACATTTCAACCAAACTGGAGTAAACAACTAATCCGAATATGAATGAATACAAAAGCTCCTGGTCTGCCAGAGTTCTGGAATTGAGTGTAGCGATTTATGTCTGTCAGGGCAGCAAGATTAGTGTCGGGAAGACACCCTGTGGACTGGAGTGGTCAACACTGCAGCCTCCTCGAGCACGCTTAGCTGTATTAGCCCATTCTCTGTGACTGTAAGGAAATAAGTGAAGCTGCAGACTTTGTGAGGAGATTCTGATTGTGGTCCTGGAATTATCTCAGCTCTGGTGAGGCCCTCATGGCAGGTGAGATCATGGTGGAGGGAAACGCTACAGAAAGCGATCCAATGGTACAAAATTGGGATCCCACAGGAACTAGGCTAACTCTGAGGGCATAACCTCCAGTGACTCACCAACTTCCCACCAGCCCCTTCTCTTAAAGGTCCTACCACATCTCATACCAGCATCTTGGGAACCATGCTTCCAGCACCTGGCCCCTGGCAGACAAGCCACATCTAAATGATGTCACCATCCCACTGAGACCCAGTTCTTTCTGGATGCAGGGACTTATTAATGTGCATGAGGAAGGAAGTTGGGCAGAAAGGGGTCAATGAAGAATAAATACCCCAGGATGGACCCAAGTCTTGACTGTTAGGTAGAGGAAGCAGAAACTGCCTTAGGGCTACCCCACTATTGCTTTGTGAATTAGCTTTGAGAGTCCAACCAGCCAGCCAGCCTGGTGACCCTTGACCTTACCTCAGAGTCCTAATTGAACCACCTTTCCCTTTCCTGCATTGGAAGTACTATGCGTTAGGGAAATCAATCCATTTGCAGGGGAGGAACCAGACTGATTTCCTGCCACTGTTCATATTTTCACTAAAACCCCATTTTACTGGAACCAGCATTGAAAAAAAACCCAGCACATTTTATTCAAAACAAGACAATATTGGTATTGATGGGGTTACAGTGATCATGAGAACAATCAATTTCACCTCCTCCATTATGGGGTATCGAGCAGTTTTGGAGTGACTTGTGGCAACATTAGACAGGATCAGCATTTCCCCTTTGAAAACTTTTTCTTTTTTCCTTTTTGCATATTTAGATTGTAATTATAGCTCCGTGGTTGGGGAAGGTAGCAAAAACACACAAATTTCAAAGTCCCTAAAGCAATAAGTAAATACTTACTGGTAATGAAAAATTGGAGATTGGAGACGTTTCTCTTTAATTCTTATTAATAATACATTCTGATATTATTTTTGCATCTAGCTTCATGCGGACTGTCTCCCCAACTCTCACCCCAAATTAAAAGAATGCAGTTACAAAAATGATAACCCAAAATCTGGTAGAGAGAATGGTCAAGGCAGAAGATACATGTTCCCTCTCGGCTATCAGAAGTGCAGAGAAAGGTAGAGACGAGGTTCGTGTGGATGCAGGAAGAGGCAGAGCATCAGAAGAAAGATATGGGAAAATAAACCAGGGAAGCTGATGCATTTCCACACAGACAAGGCCCTCAAAGTACCAGCTCTGGCAATGGAGTTGTTTGATGCATACACTAGTGCCAGTGTGCATCAAATAACTCCATGTCTGCTTTTAGATTCTGACCCCTGTTGGGCTAGCGTGGGTATCAGCCAGCTAAGATCAGCTGTGCAGAGATCCCATTTAAATGGAAGCCTATGATGCTTTAGATGTGGCTTGAGTGTGTTTCTCAAGGGTTCCTGTGGTAGAAGCTCCATTCCCACTGAGACAGTGTCAAGGTGGTGGGGCCTTTAAGGGGGCAGAGCTTAGTGGCAGGCCATTGGGCATGCTGCATTTGAAAGGAATTAACATAGTTCTCAAGGGACCCCAGTAGGTTGACTTAACAGAGAAGGAGTGGTCCCTGATTCCTGTCTCACTTGTGACCCTCCCCCACTTGCTTCTGACCTTGCCATAGTGCCATCTGAATGTGACACACCCAAGTAGATATACCATCACCAGAGCTAAGCAAATGCCCCGAGTCTCCAGAAAGACAAGCTAAGTAGACCTGCTTTTTCATATACAGTGCAAATGCTTTCATTACAGTAACAGAAACCAGGCTAACGCTAGGAGCATCTGTCTCCTCCACGTGATGAGATACATCTTCAGCATCAGCTCACAGAAACCAGGCTAATGCTAGGAGCATCTGTCTCCTCCATGTGATGAGATACATCTTCAACATCAGCTAACAGCAGTGTTGACAAAAACAGTGACTGTTTTTGAATGGCAGAATCCTGCTCAGCAGGAAAGTCATCACTAAGGTCATCCTAACACAGTCACATGCCCCCAAATTTTAAGTCAGAAGCATTAATAAGATAACTTAGATGTGGAACATTAAAGGGCTGGGCACACAAGCCTAAGGACCTGAGTTCCAATCCCTAGAACAGGAGCATCCGTAATCCCAGCATTCTTCCTACTAGGAGATGGGAGGCAGAAACAGGTAACCCCTGGAAGCTTGTGTTCCAGCCACAGTGAGAAGAAAAAAAAATCAGCAAAAGATCCTGTCTTAAGGTAAAAGGTTAAGACAGACATTGAAGTTGTCCTCTGACCTTCGTATATGTGCTGTGGCACATCAACGCCCAAATTAACACATATAAGTGCTCGTTTTCTCTCTCTCTCTCTCTCTCTCTCTCTCTCTCTCTCTCTCTCTCTCTCTCTCTCACACACACACACACACACACACACACACACACACACACACACACACACACCCACACACACACACACACTCACACTCACACACACTCACACATACAGAGGTGGGAAGAAAGGGGGAAATTACTGAATGTCATAACTTTGAGACAGGAGTTACAGAGGCTAGGTAGGTAAGTCTTGGGGTTGGCTTAATGACAGGAAGATACTGTCTCTTGGCACAAAGCTCCTCAAATGGCTGCACCTGGCAAGGAGGCCATGGGATGAGATGACTCTGAGCATGAGGCTCAGGGTCACCAAGTCCAGTCCCTTGCCATGTGGCCCTGGGCAATGTCCTCCTCTGAGCTCAGTTTCCTCTTGTGTAGAGCAGAGATGGCCATGATGCTGTGATTCCACACTCTATCCATGAAAGCACATCCTAAGTACCCAGGAGTTATGGATGTCATAGGTAAAATGTGGCCCTTGAAGCAAACATCAGGCAGAGCCTCCCTTTTACCTTTAAGAGTCCATGAAATGTGACAAGTCATGGGAAACATCTTCTCTCCCAGACACAGAGTCGTGGTAGAGCATTTCCCTTACTGTGCACAGATAGTCTCCCTGGCTTCTCATCCATATCACCTTTAGTCTGTGAGTCTCTTGAGAGCAGGCAGTGTCTGCCTTCCCAGTGCAGGCCCCCTTAATACCTTTTGGAAGAAGGAGAGTAAGAGAGGCTTGGAGAGGTTCCAGGGAAACCTCCACAGAGGATGAGAGTAGCATGTGTCTGTGACTTGATGAGATCCAATGCCAGTACTCGTGAGAGAGGTATCACAGCCGGCCTCCATCTCAGCATATTCCATGGATTGGAAACAGAAAATGCATGCTAGATGTGCAGACTTTGTTTCTTGTCATTATCCCCAGTAGAGCAGAACTTCAATGGCACAGCATTTGCATTGTACTGAGTGTCCTGAGTAATCTAAAAGTGATTTAAAGAGTGCAGAGTGATGTTTACTAAGTGGAAATACTGTGGCTTTTTATGTAAATGATTCGAGCATCTGTGGCTTTTGGCACCAGGGGAGTCCTGGAGTCCCTCTGTTGTGGGATGGGTGGGGATGACTGTGTTAGGTAAGTGCCACTGTGGTTTCTCCTGGCCTTGCTCTGGAATCCCAACATGGTTGACACTGGCATAGAGTTCTTTTCTTGAAACCGCAAACTAGGACAAAGACTTAAAATATGAAAATGATGGTGATACCTGAGATCAGTGAGCCAGGAGGTGGAGTCTGGGATAAGTACAGGTACATTGTGAGGAGAGCACTCGGGAGAAGGGGAATACAGGGTCACAGTGGCGCAGGGGGGATGGGCGGAGTCCTTGCTCGTACCTACCTTTAGCTTAAGCTAGGCAGAAAGCACTCTGAAACAAATCACCCCAGAGTCTAGAGGGTGCGGTCCTCACAAGATATGTTCTGGGGTGTGTGTGTGTGTGTGTGTGTGTGTGTGTGTGTGTGTGTGTGTGTGTGTGTGTGGACTGTTTTAAGTTCATTCAACTAGGTGGACCCTACCTAAAATGTGGGAATTCAGTGAGTGAATCCATCTGGGGTAGGAGAATCCACTCAGTGGCATAGCCACTCTCCAGGTCCAGTGACCTCCTGACAGAATCTGTATGACCAGACTTTCTCCCTTTTCATAGGAGCTGTAAGTCTTGATAGCAATATGAAATCTTTAGATTTTTTTCAGGGGTAGCAATCAACTCAGAAAGTTCTCCAGTGTTAAATGTTCCACCATCCCATTTCTGAGGGTGACCCAGTTTGCAGCCTGCCTGTGTGCAGTCTGTAGTCTGAGTTGGTGGCTGACTCCAGGAGCTGGCCTTCCCTGGCCTGTCATTGCGGGTGAGGCTAGCATTCAGAAGAACCGGGACAGATGGAGTCTAGGCAGCTGTGGTGGGCACAGGTAGCCTACCAAAGCCACCCAGAGAACATTCTGCTCTCCCACACTCACAGCTTGCTTTGATCAACTCCTAGCTTTCTGAGGAGATCCAGTGCTCTCTGGCCAGCCACCTCTTGTCCTTGGTGAAATCAGAGAAGAACCGCCAGGTCATGTGTGAGGCAGGGATGCTCCGCACACTCATGACCTTTTGCCGCAGGACCCTCAGCACGGGTGGCAGTGTCCTGCACTCGCAGCTCGTCAGGATCTTTGAAAAGCTCGGTTCCCAAGCCATTGAGCCCGATGTGCTAAGGTATTGCATGCATGAAGCATCCAACACCACAGACCCCAAGGCAGGGTAACGGGTGCACTGTGTACAATCGAGTCTCCAGGGGCAGGCGTCAGCATCCCCCTCTCCTTGGCTCCAGCATCAGATGTATATGCACACAGAGCAGACATAGCCTCATCTGGGAGTCTCTGGGGGGATGCAAGTGTCAAGGAGGTAAATCTAGAGCTAATCCTTGAGGCCTGGACTAGATCCAGAGGCCAGACTGAAAAGAGCTGGGCTTGCAGGGGCAGTAGCCAGGGCAGTATGATGGGGACCAGATGCAGGACTCCACTGAATCCTTCCTGTACACAGGAGGAATAGAAAGGACTCAGGAGAAAGCAAAGGAGGGACATGCATCATGCAGGAGAGGTTGAGTCTCTTAAGATGCTTACTGCCCTGGAGCAGGATGGAGACGATGGCCCAGGTTCACCTTTACCAGACTGCTACTTACAAAGGAGCAGAGCAGACAGAGAACAACCCTTCCAGCCGGCAGGTCTGGGACCCAGGGGCTGGAGAAGCCTCTCTTGGCCACTCTCAGCCCTGCCAGACCAGGCCACTAAGCTGAGCACACAGGAAATTCACTTAGAAACCTGCAAACAATATATAGCATGAAGTCCAGTTGAAGTTTCCAGCTTTACCAGCTCTGCCAGACAATGAGACAGGGACATATGGTTTCTGTGTGACTTTTGGAAATCGTATTTCAGGGGTGGGGACACGAACACTGGGCATCTAGGGAAGTGATCTGGGAAAGCTTGCCTGCACTGCCAATTTAGTTTCCTCTCTTGATGTTAATGACATTCAGGCAGTTCCTAGGCCTTGGAATTCACCCACCTCAGCCAGCTCCCAGGAAAAGCCTCTGTTCCTCTCCCGGGCATGAAGACGACCCTGGGTACTCAGGTGAGGAGACAGAACAAGAAAGGTTGAGGGGTGAATAGTTAACATTTTTTATTTCTGATGAATGATTGTTCATCAGATAGAAAAGTGGGCAGGTTTAAAGGGTGTTTTTTTTTCTTTTGCTGCTTGGTGGGGCAGGTAGAGTATGCAAAGGGGTTGGGGATCCAGAACCATTCCCAGTCTCCGCTTGAGGCAGGTGGTGCTAGGCATCTGCCTGACCCTTTCTACCTGAGATCCCAAAACAATGGTCCTGTTTCCTCTACAACCCAGGGGTCCCAGGGGCAGCACCGGGCAGAGGTGGGCAGCAAAGCTTTTTGTAAAGTTCACAGCTTAGGAGCAAAGTGGGATGCTGGGAGCGAAAGCATTGGATGATGCCCGGAGTCAGTCAGCTCTCTGAGAGCACTCCATTCTCAGAAGCCAGTTTAGAAAAACAGATGCTGGAGACACCTGCAATGTAAGACCAGGCAGAGCACCGAGGCAAACAAGGGCCAGCTAAGAATCGAAGGCAGAGAACTGGGCGTGGAGCTGGCAGCCAGAGGCAGGCTGGTATGGAGGGCAGAGCTGAGCAAGTCACTGTGAGGCCAACAAGGAATGCCAGTTGGGCAAGTAAGATGCTGGCAGCAGCTGCAAATGCTATGTCAGAAAGAGGAGCATGCTGGCATGAAAAGAAGTCACACAGAGCTGGGTATTCTCACCACCGCATGGCATTTAAACCAGCAGAGTTCAGGCCGAGGGCCCACTGTGTTTGGGAAGTGCCTGGTGGCTTTTGCAGGATGCTCAGGCTGTGGCAGGAGCATCAGAGATGTTGCCAGAGCAGCGGTGGAACTGCATGAGGCAAGGACACATCTTTGTCTTGTTTTCTGCCTCAGGGTCATGTGAAGAGACCGCTGAGAAACCTACAGATGCCAGCCCATACCCTGGAGGGTCTCAGGACCTCAGGTCCTCATGCACCTCCCAAGATTCGGCCACAGCCCTCCAGACAACACTGAGCCTCATCTCCATGACCTCCCCTCGTAATCTGCAGCCTCAGAGGGCAGCCCTGACTCCGTCGTTTGTGGAATTTGACATGTCTGTGGAAGGTTATGGGTATGGAGGACTCACATATTTGGAAAATGACCGATTAATTTGCCAGTACCTCTGATGATCTGTAACACTGGCTACACAATTGTGACCCCGTTGGTTCTCACTGCTCAAGCAGAGGTGTGGTTAAGTAGTTAGATACCCCTCTATTCAGTGGAGAAGGGCAGAGTGTCTAGCCATGGAGGACCAGAGCCCTCTTCTTCCCTACTGTTTCTGCTTCTAGAATGTTCTCCATGTTGTCTGGCCTCCAGTGAGGATTCATCCCCTCTGGGTATTCCACCAACACCAACTGTTTTCTGTTCGTGGAGCCTCATGGCTCCATACTGCCACTGCAGGCGGATGGAGCAGGGGGTATCACAGCCCAGACGGCTGATGCAAGGGATTGGCATGCAGTCCAATGACATGCAACACTTTCCTATTTCCAGCTGTCTCTTTACTCCAACCTTGTCTACGGTCATGGGCACCAGCACAGAGCACTCCATCTCTGGAGGGACTGGATCAGGTAAGCATCTCCCAAGTCCCTGGTTGCAGATTTCTACCCCAAGTCCCAAGTTTCTGCAGATGAGGATCCTTCCGCCTACTCCATCTGCTCAGTCTCTTAGAGCGGCTATCTATTCATCATGCACTGTGCCGGCTCACTCCACAGCCAGGGCTCAGGAGCATTGAAGGCTTTGGAGATGCTGCAGCTGAGGCTGAGCCATTGTATGGGAGCCGGGAATAGGCTGAAATGAAGCAGTATATGCTGTCAGCTTTCTCTAGAGAGGGGTGGAAGTCTGTGCTTGTGGCCATCAGGAGGAGGCAAAGCCACAGTAGGTTGTTTTTGGCATCAGCCTGGAGCCTGGCCATATTTTTCAAAGCATTTCACTAATATAGCACACTGGCCATCTTAGCACAAGTGCTCAGAGAGGCCTGAGCTCAGTACTCCCTGTTATCAAAGCCAGGTTCCCGGTTTTGGTGAGAACATGGCTGGCCATGTTCAGGACAAACTTCCTTTCTGTGGTGGTACCCAGTGTGCTAACATGGCTACAGATGCTATGCTACAACATGAGAGGATATGGTGCTTCCTTGGACTAGGTCATTTCTCCACCTTAGGTTCAGCCAAGCTGGTGTTCTCGCCTCCACAGAGCCCAAAGCCTGATCAGTTGCAGAGGCTTAGATATTGACAAGCCTCAGGGACAGCCACGTCTCTGTTCCCTTGGCAAGGCTGCATGGCCTGGGGGCTTGGAGCAGCAGGGCTCAAGGTCTGTAGGGATACCAAGAACTTCCTGTGTGCCTGCTTACCCTGGTATAAACAGTGAGAAGCATCCCATGCTTGGAGCAGGAGTGAGTGAGGAGTGTGGAGCAGACCAGATGCAGAGCTAGTTCCCAGTAGCCAGCCCAGCAGGGTGGAGTCAGAGCTGCTCACTCGGTGTCTCACTCACCTCCTTGGCAGGGCAAGTGTAAAGCTATGCTTGTGTTCTATCCCCAGGTACCCCCAGGCCATTCCCTCCACCTGGAGGCCTCACCTTCTCCTGCTGGTTTCTGATCAGCCGGCTTGCCACTGTCATGGAGGGCCACCCCCTACGCTTTCTAACCCTGGTGCGCCACCTGGCCAGGACTGAGCAGCCCTTTGTCTGCTTCTCCGTCAGCCTCTGCATGGATGACCTCTCCTTGGTCGTGTCCACAGAAGAGAAGGAATTTCAGCCTCTGGGTAGGGCCCTGGGTTCTAAAGCTTGTGTGGTCTATACCCAGGGAATGGGGGTAAGCCAGATGTTCTTAGCACAGATGTGCATGGAAGCATGGTACCCCCCCCATCTCTTCATCTTTTGAAAAGATTCCTTGGCCTCCATACATGGTGAAAGGTCTAGGTAAATCTTTGTAGTGTGCCACTCTGGTCTGGGCCCTGCATGGCTCTAGAGCTTCTGCTCACTGGCTTTCCAGAAAACTACCTCTGCCCTGACAGAAGGAACACCGGTGGGACTTGGGGTTTGCCTCACGGAACACAAACTACATCATTAGAGCAAGGTTTATAAAGAATATACTCCATTTAGTTGGAGCTGACGTGGCCCACAAATAACCCAAATTTAGAGGGCTGACAGATAGTCCATGTCACAGGTTGGTCACTCTGGGTGCCCAGAAGCCTGATCCAGCTCAGTAGAATTGATGGCTGATCCTAGCTCTGCCCTTCAGACGTCATTATATTCCCAACCTCACCTGCCTTATGGCCAAGCCCAGATACTTCAGCCGTCACTCCTGTGCTAAGAGTCACTGCCTCGAAGCAGCGAAGTGTATGGAAGGCCCTGAGAATGGCCACGTTCTTGGCACTCAACCAGAGTGCTTGACTCCTCCCTCTCAGGTCACCTGACACATGCCATCACCCTGCACTCAGTGGACAGTGCCTAGCTGAAGCTTGCTATGAGCTGATCGTGGGTGATTGGTCCAAGTTCTCTGCCTTAGGGTAGTAAGTTGGTGCAATGATAGCACCACACCTCACAGGGTTGGGGGCTTATTAAATGAGGTAAAGCTGTAGTCATGCCGCTAGCGTCTGGTGCAGAGGCTGAGCTCAGGGGTGATGGCAGCAGCTCCTGCTGCAGGCACTTTATGTTCTTCTATCACCCTCCCCAGGGCTCCTCTTGGGTCTCCATAGCATGATGCCTCATGTGAGGTCCACGGTTGGTTCTCTTTTACAGATGTCATGGAGCCTGAAGATGAGGCAGAGCCCTCTGCAGGGCGCCAGCTGCAGGTCAGGTGCAGCCAGCTGCTGACGTGTGGCCAGTGGTATCATCTGGCTGTGGTGGTCAGCAAAGAAATGAAAAGGAATTGCACTGTTACCACGTATCTGGATGGACAAGCTATTGGTTCAGCCAAGGTCACTGACACAGCTAAGATGTTGCCTTGATATGGTCGGCTAATTACTCACTTCCCCATTTTCACTTGTTATTTCTGTGTGTGTGTTTGTGTATATTTGTGTGTATGTATATATATATATATATATATATATATATATATATATATGTGTGTGTGTGTGTGTGTGTGTATCTGCATGTGTGTTTATATGTGTGGATATGTGTGTGTGTGTGTGTGTGTGTGTGTGTGTGTGTGTGTGTGTGTGATATCTTGATGGGCCTTGTATTATGCCTACAAACCAATGAAAGACATCTTTACTGTGTTCATTCTTTCTATCCATGAACATGGTGTGTCTCTCCTTTAATATAGATTATATGTTAGAGATATCATATAACTATCTGAATTTTCCCTTATCCATTTGGAATTTTCAATATACAGATCTGGCTCATTATTTTGTTTTATTATTAATTTTATTAAATACACCATTTTTCTTTTGAATAATTGTAAATGGATTTGGTTTCACTGTTAGTTTATAGATATGCAATTGATTTTTGTGTTGATTGGCTATCCTGTGACTTTGATGAACTCATTTACTAGTTCTAGAGATTAAAAGCATTCATGGGCATGATATCTGCAGATAGAAACCTTTTATTTCTTCTCTTTGAACCACACAGCTGTGATTAGTGTAAGTACGTGAAACTGTTCATGTTCCAAGAATGGACATTTACGTTCTTAGTGCAATGACTGGGCCAAGGAAGATGGACTTATGGACTTCTGTGTTTCTTTTCATTTTTTGTCAAATTTGTTCTCAGGTTTGGCATCAAAGCTTCATGCCACTCTGTCTACACTTCCTGGCTTGTTCTGCTGCACGCCTCTCACATTTGAGAGCTATCTTTCTGACTTCTTAGATAAGATAAAATTTTGTTTTGGTGTGAGAATGAGCTCCTGACATTGTGTCGCTGTATATGACTTTGATGGATTCCAGGTTAAGTACCGCTCCTGCTTTAACAGATGCTGTATGTTCAGGCCTTACCAGGGCCTTTCCTTTCAATGGATCCATCTTCATTTGTGGATGTTTATGGCTACATTGGGACCCCTAGAGTTTGGAAACAAAAGTCCTCATTAATCTGGCGTCTTGGCCCCGCGTATCTCTTTGAAGAAGATATATCAGTGGACACTTTAGCACTTATCATCAAACTTGGCCCGAGGTACTGTGGCAACTTTCAAGCTGTGCACCTTCAAGGTATGGAGTGTTTTGATTTATAATGATTCTGTTGGTATGAGTTTTTAAGTGGGTACCCAGTTATTTATAGGATATTTATAAAGAATAAACTCAGCAGAGGTCAATCATTAGGGAAGGCCTTTGTAATTGGATCATTATATATTTACAACCCAAGAGAAACTGTCACAGAAGAGGAAATGACAATATCCTTTGGGTTTCAACTCCGCAGTACCTAATGGAGGAGGGTAGGTGAGTAATACTCTCAGCAAAGAAAGGGAGGGAATGAGATAAATAAGTTACATTCCTTTTAATGAAGACGCTTTTTAACTAAAGTATACTGTTGTCTTCAATTATTAAACAGGCAGACAGCATCCCCATTTGCTTTATTGATTGTTGGCTGTTCAAGCAGGGAGCTTGCTCTCTGAGCTCTGCCAGGTCCAGGGGGTCAGTTCCCATCTGGAAAGAAAGACAAATGCATCTGCGTTTGAAGGCCTTATGTGTAGCCAAGGTGGCTGAGTGCTGCTGAGTGCTCTGGTTTCCAGGACCAGGTCTTGTGTGGCCTTCATTTCCTGTGGCCATTGGCATTGGCCAGAGCAGCTGGGTCAGTTCTGGAGTCCAAGGTTCACCGACTCTGTATCGCCCAGTGTTCCTTTAGTAGGAGTCAGCTGTCACACCTGCTAAGTGGGGTGTTCACAGTAGCTCTGCAGCACTCAAGATCTTAGGTCTGTCGGCCCCACCCACTTCCTCTATCAGAGAAAGTTACTTAGCCACTTGGAAGTGAAGTGGTAGATTTGATAGATGATCCTACTCTACTAAATTTCATACCTGTGACACCTATGTTTTCTAGAAGAGCCAATCTCAAATTATTGCCCTGAGTTTACTTATTGTCATTGTTTTATCTTTTTCATTCTAGGGTCTCACTCTATAGACCAGGCTAGCCCCAAACTCACAAAGATCCACCTGCCACACCACACTTGGCCCCACTCTCATTTTTATATTACGTATCAGAGAAGCTTTTGACCCACAAATATACAAAATGCAACGACATGCAGACATCCTCCCAGTGATCATTTCGCTATGTGACAGGGGATATTTAATGATCAGAGGGTCCGTTTCTTTCTCTGTAAAGAGAGGCTAGAACTGACTAAAGACATGCTGTTGCAGGAGAAGACCCGGATGGTGAAGCCACACCCCTCATTGTGGAGGAAAGGGTTTCCTTTGGCCTTCACGTGTCCAGCTCTTCTATCACCAGCATACTGAACATCAGAAACACCTACAATGAGGTGGACAGCCGCCTAATCGCCAAGGAGGTACAGCTTCCCGGGTCCCTTCCTTTTTCCCACTGCGAACTTACTGTGTGGCTTCCTCCAGCTCCCGAGGCTTCAGTAACTGTTCTGTGTATGTTCATCCCTGATGGCTAGACACATGCACACCGCACTTCTCATTTGCTAAGACACAGCCTGCTTCCTCACCAGGACTAAGCCCTTTCTTTGCTTAGAGGGGAATACGTGTGCTCTTCCTGTTGAAGAACTTGGAACTCGTTCAGGACCGCTTTGATTCTGGAAACTCTGTTAGCCATCTTCACTTTGGATGATCTACCAACTCTGAAAAGAGGCTGAGTGGCTGCAGTTGTGTTTTTAGAAACACAAGCGAATGCACGTGGAAAGAAAGATGCTCTGTGACTCACCATTTCCCAATTCCTGCATGAATCTCTCTTTTGAGTTCAGTGCTAAAGAACATTGGTTGTTTTGTTTATGTTCTCTTTGCTCTTGTGGACAGAGGGCCCCAGAGGTCAGAATCAAGGCCCTGGCATGCACCAAAGTTATGTTTTGCTGCATATCCTGATTACTGAAGGCAGAATTCCTGTCCTCCTGTGTGTCTGGAATCAGTAGTCAAAACTGGGCTTTGCAGAAGGTCTTTTGTTTTTTGTTTTTGAGACAAGGTTTCTCTGTGTAGCCTTGCATATCCTGGAACTTGCTCTGTAGACCAGGCTGGCCTTGAACTCGTAGAGATCGGCCTGTCTCTGCCTCCCGGGTGCTGGAATTAAAGACGTGTGCCACCGCTGCCTCACTTGATAAGGTCTTGGTAATAGTGTTTTCTTATTGTCACTGGGTTCTTCTGGCCCCATGGCCTCCTCTTGGTGAGCAGGAAGGGCATACAGATTGTGAGCTTACAGCCAACTCACTTACAATCGTACTACAGTTGAGGAATGAGACAGCCCAGAGTTTCACTTCAGCCCCCAATATGGGGTAATTATCCACTATTTGTCACATGTGGAGCACCAGCCTTGAGCCCTGGGGTGTCTGTCCTCTAGGGGCTCCTGAACAGACTCCTTCTCTAGCAGGGGTTTTGTAGCACTATTGTTGTCATTTCCTCTAGATGAATATTTCCTCTCGTGACAATACCACACCTGTGTTCTTGCTGAGAAATTGTGCTGGACACCTCTCAGGGTCTCTTCGGACCCTCGGTGCTGTTGCTGTGGGCCAGTTAGGTATGTCAAGCTCTAGGCTCTACTCTGCTTTGGGAAAGAGGGATTGTGCATCCTAGAACTCTGGGGGTGGAAGACAGATGGATTGTATAGGGCAATCTTGTGAGGAGGGCCAGGGTGGAGAATAAGCCTAGCCAGAGAGTGACCAAAGAGAGCAGCTCTGCTCAGCTTGCTGCTTCTTGACTGAGGAGCTCAACTGCCACCCATGCCAGTTCCCATGTACCACAGGACCTAGCCCTGGAGCACAGGATGGCCTGCAAGCAGGAGCCATGGTTGTATTGGTTGTGTGAAAATAACAGACATGCTGCCCAGATGTCTGGAGCTCCAATCTCTCTTCCCAGCCTACCCTAGTGCATGGGCCTTTTCTTTCTGTCCACGGGCAGAGACACAGGTGGCTTTCAGGTGTTGCTGCATTGCAGTACTGCTGTGGCATACTGATGACATGTTCTTTTTGACTCCCTAAGGGGTGAGGGTGTTCCACTCCAGCCCTGCTGCCAGTAGCCTGGACTACATTGGAGGACCTGCCATCCTCTTGGGTCTCATCTCCCTGGCAACAGATGATCACACCATGTATGCAGCTATGAAAGTCCTGCACTCGGTTCTGACCAGTAATGCTATGTGTGACCACCTGATGCAGCACATCGGTGGGTACCAGGTAATTCCACCCTCTCCGCTGACCCTGCAGCTTCCCAAAGAGGTGTCAACCCCAGGATGAGAGGCTCTTGTCCCAATCGCATTACATCAGGTCAGGAGTGAATTCCGGAAAAGAGAATCCCAGCAAGCTTTGCGTTCCTCATGACCTTGGTCACCCTAAACCAATAGGTTGCTCAGCTATCCACCGACAGGCATGCTGAGGCGCATGAGCACAGCAGAGGAGTGCCTGGGGACAACTAGCTAAAAGGAGCTCTGTCTGGGCAGGCTTGCTCTCCTGTCTGTTCTGCAGTATCCTTCTTGATGATTCCAGAATCATCTAGGATTGCTTCATTCTGCCTCCTGCTGAGTCCAGAGTATAGACCCAGATGGTTTAAAATCCTGTCTCACTTCTAACTGTTTAACCTTGAAAAATCATTTACATCTGCCTCAGTTTCCCCACCTATACGATATGTACTTTTATCCCTCCTGACTCTTGGCCTATAGTGATGATTGAAAGATTTCATACAAATGAAGGGCTCAGATTAAGTCTAACCAAGAGTCAGTGCTCAGCAAATATTAGCTGCTTTGAGTTCTTAATCTCCTTGTGATACAGTTCTCTCATGTGTATAACAGGACCACTAGCAGATGTGGAGATGGGGATGACTATAACAGGACCACTAGCAGATGTGGAAATGGGATGACTGTAACAGGACCACTAGCAGATGTGGAGATGGGGATGACTATAACAGGACTACTAGCAGATGTGGAGCTGGGATGACTGTAACAGGACCACTAGCAGATGTGGAGATGGGATGACTGTAACAGGACCACTAGCAGATGTGGAGATGGGATGACTATAACAGGACCACTAGCAGATGTGGAGATGGGATGACTGTAACAGGACCACTAGCAGATGTGGAGATGGGATGACTGTAACAGGACTACTAGCAGATATAGAGATGGGGATGACTGTAACAGGACCACTAGCAGATGTGGAGATGGGATGACTGTAACAGGACCACTAGCAGATGTGGAGATGGGGATGACTGCATATTGACATATGTGGGGAATGTAGAAGAGTGCCTACTCAGAAAAGTTGGGGCATACATGTTCATGTCATTGTCATGACTATCTGCAATTGATAAGGTTTGATGCAGATCTTTCTCTCTAGTAACCTTCTTCTGGGTTGGGTGGTGACTTTGAGAGGAAGCGTGGTGAGAAGGACTAGGGCTTAGGTCTTATTTAGGGGAAGAAGAAGGTCAGATTGCAGATGTGCCAAAAAAGTGAAAAGATGTCACATATCTGCTGATCATGAAATCTGCAACGATTTCAGAAGGCATATTGGAAGAGCCAGCAGGGGTATCTTGAGGGAACAGGGACAGAGAGTGGACTTTGAGTTGTGTAGAGAGTGATCTGAGTCCCAAAAAGATGGGTGATGACTCAGATGTCAGCAGGTGGCTGGGTAGCCTGGTTTTTATGTTACCAAGATCATGAGGATGCAGATTTTCTGGGAAGCCTCTTTCTTAGCTCTGAGATGCGTTTTCAGAAACAAGTGCCTTGTTGTGTCCATTCTGGAGTGGATGCTGTGCCTTACTCACCTTCTGGCATAACAGAATGACACAGCCAGGGCCTGCAGCCTGAAGCAAGGCTGTGTGATCTGGATGTGGACATGTGGTGGCTTCCAGACAACGATGCAGCGCAGATGAGAGCCCGTGATGATGACTGTATAGATCCAGTAAGAGATGAGGAGGAACATGAAGAAATTAGAGCTGAGGATGAGGGGAAGTAAGAGGTCCCTGTGAGAGGTCCCGACTCAGAAGCCCAGTAAGACAGGCCTAGGAAGGGAAGTCGCCACAGAACTTGGTGTGTCTTGTGCGAATGTGGAATGAAGGAAGGCAGTTCCAAAGAGCGGGGATGTGGGGTGGCCGCAGGCGTTCTGTGGGAGCTAGCAGTGATGGGAGAAAAGGGTCCAGTGATACATCCGGGACTCCCACTGTGCATCCCTCTCCTCTCCAGATCTTAGCCTTTCTCCTGAGGAAGAAGACGCCCTTCCTAAACCATCGCATCTTCCAGCTGATCCTCTCAGTGGCTGGCACCGCAGAGCTGGGTTTCCGACCATCTGCTGTCACTAACACGTGTGTCTTCCGGCATGTGCTCTGCAATTTTGAGGTAAACTGGAGACTGATGCCTAGGCCTCCAGGAGTGTGTGTGTGTGTGTGTGTGTGTGTGTGTGTGTGTGTGTGTGTGAGAGAGAGAGAGAGAGAGAGAGAGAGAGAGAGAGAGAGAGAGAGAGAGAGAGAGAGAGAGAAACACAGTAAAAAAGTCAGGTGTTTCACCTTCCCTCATCGTCATATTGACAGTAGGTGGGAAAAATCACATAGCTTTGGAGTTCATGGGCCTGGGCTTACAGTTTAGCCCTGTTATCTCTGACAAGTGTGGCCTTGGCCTTGGGATGCTTCTGGATCACTCTGATCCCCTTTATTCTTTTCTTTTGAGATAGAGTCTTGGTATGTAGCCCAGGCTGGCTTTGAACCCATGATCTTCGTGCTTCCTCAGTGCTGGGATTCCAAGCAGGTGTCACTATGCCCTGGTCCATTGTGCTTGTTTATGAAACTGAGATCATCATTTCTTCCTTGCAAGCTGTCATAGGGGTTCAATCTGATAGCGTCTTGGAAAGGCTTTTCAAACTGTGGAACACCATTTAATGTGAGGATTAAAGATAATATCCCCCTCCCTTTGGACACTGCTCTGCTGTTCCCAGTATTCTTTTAAAGAATGACCTGAGAGTTGCAGCTTGGGACACTGAGGACAAGTGGAAGAATCAACAGACCTTTGGATGGAACAACCCATCCTAAATGTAGCAACATTTACTGGTACCCAGGTGCTGTCCATATCCTGAAGATGCCCTAATGTTCAAGACCCAGGCCCTCTTCACTGCCAGAAGGAACAAGAAGACACTTTGACATCTCCTTCATGCCCGCCCCCAGTACTACAAAGAGACAGACACAGGGTTTCTGAGGAGTGAAGGCCAGTTATACTTTAGGGACCAGGAGTTCTGGGCCATGTTTGCAGAGTTCAGTGGGAAAAGGTCTTGTCACATAGAGGGCATATTTTCAAACACTCCAGTATGTGAGCAGTCCTGGGAGAGGTGGTGAGTGGAGATGTCCTTGATTGGAATTCAGATCCACAGTGAGGTATTAGGTAATGGGAGAGATGCCTGAGATTCCCTTTAGAGATGTTCTCTGTGCCTGCTAAATGTCAGGGTACTAGTCTGACTCCAGAGCAGGTAATCCTATTGGCAATCCTGATCTCAGACTCAGCAGACCCTGCTACACCCATGCTTTGGTCTTAACACACATCTATTCTGTCTTCCAGCTCTGGACAAACACTGTAGACAACCTGGAGCTTGCTCTCTTTTCCCATCTCCTGGAGATTCTTCAGTCACCAAGGTTGGCTGGGTTTCAGTAGCCCTGGGGTTAGAACTAACGTCTTTCTCTGGGTTAGAACTTTATCTTCAAACAAAAACTAGGGGTTAAGGGGAGAGGACAACCAGTGGTTCAGCATCTGTATTGTCTGCTACCTCCCAGAATGCTGGGTCCTTCCCCTGTGGAACAGTGGGACAGCGCTTCCGCCTCTGACAGACTTGGACCTCAGGGGGCTAGGTGCTGGGGAATCAGAGCTTAAGGACTAGCCCTGAGTTAGGTGAATTAGGGCTCAGCAAGTGGCGAGCATGGCCTGCAGAAGGAATAGCTGATCTAGGCCCTCAGTTGCTCTCTGTCCAATGTTTCTCTAACTGACCTCTTCAAGGGACTTTGAAACAGTCACTTGGAGTTTCCAATGGCAGAAATAAAACCCCAGAACTTTGGGGAAGACAGAAAACAGGGAGGAGGATGGAAGCAGAGGGGCTGGAGGGAGTAGTCAAGGAGTTCTTTAGTATGCATAAGTGAAGGGCGTGTATCTTCAAGGATGCTGGGGTACCACTGAAGTACCTCCCTCTGCCCCTCTCTGCCTTGTTTTGGCATGCATTGTTTTACCTGGAGCAGACATTCTTCTGTGATAGCCAGGTGGCTGTGGGATGCCTCCTTGGTTCTTTGTCTCAGCTGGGTACCCTCCATAGGTTTTACTCCACAGTGCTAGGGTAGGATTGAGTCCTGCTGGGCCACTCTGGTCCCATAGCCAGCCCAAGAGCATGGCTTTGCATCTCCAGGGGCTAAAGAGTTTTAGTGAGAGCTTCCTCTAATACATAAGGGCCGTGAAAGGAGTAGGGAGGCAGCAGAGCTGTGGGCTATCCCCTGCCTGCTATCCAGTAACCATTATTGTCTTCCTTCTTTTGAATGTGTTTGTAACTAGATTTTTTTTTTTTTCATTCACACTCCTATTATTGACTATCTGACTAGGTGACCCTAGCCTTTGGGTGGAAGGTTTTGGGTCTTTTCTGTCACACAGTTCTGTGATTTGTGACCACCTCATGCCTGTCCCATGTGTGGTCCAGGGTATAAAACTTCACAGAACTGAATGTGCTCATGCCAACAACAAAGTTTCAAAGGAGCACCCCCGCCCACATCCACCTACCCTTCCTCCACCGGTCTCCACTTTCTGTACCTGTTCTCTAAGTAACAGACATTACCCTTGTGGCTCTTGTCTTTGGAGGAGTGGAACTTACTGGAAATAAGATTGTGATTATCCTGAGGAGGGGGTGTGGGTACTTGAATTCCATCTCTTTCCTCTGCCTCTCTACCGAGCGCTCATCCACTTTGTGGTTTGGGGTGGGCAGGAAGAGCAGGCATGCAGACGGGCTCTGCAGGCCGCTGCCGCTTCTGCTGCTTGTTGGGAAGTGCTCTTGGGTCACACGTGTGTCTGCTGCCTTTGTTCTGGGTTTTCTGAGGCCAGGGTTAGTTCTCCCTGAGGCTCAGAAATCAAGTCAATAATTGGGTTTGTCTTCAAAGGTAGTTTCTGGGGGTTGGAAGGGACAAGCAGCACATGCTCCTGCAACTCTGACACTCAGCAGACACATAGCCTGATGGGTGTCTGACGGCATCTTGACTAGTTGCCAAGAGAACACTGGAGTCAGAGAGCCAAGGAACAAGCCTAGCTTAGAAAACCTTTTTAGCAGAAACGCAGAGAATTTGGTTCATTCCGGTAAAAGCTTTTACTGTGTCTCTCCCGGGTTCACCAGGGAAGGACCGAGGAATGCTGAAGTAGCCCACCAGGCACAGCTGGTACCCAAGCTCATATTCCTCTTCAATGAGCCAAGCCTGGCCCTGTCCAAGGTCTCCACCATCATTGCCATTCTGGGCTGTCAGCTGAAGGGTCACTTCAACATCCAGGACTTACTCAGGTACTTCAACAAGCTCCAGCGGTGGGGAGTGGGGAATGGCACAGGTGGACGATCCTGGAACTATTTTACAAGGGGATATGCCTGCCCCTGCTCACCAGTACTTAACAAAATTTAGAACTTTGTAGAGATTTGTGGTCAGGGCTGTGCACTGGGACAAGAGCGGATCTTCTTGATTCAGGGTGGAAGAAGGCAGATTTCTCAGCTTCTGGTACTCAGACGCTGTTCCAAGGATTCAAGAACATCTATTGTCACAGCCACCCTTAGCAGCAATGGCCCCTTGGGTCTACCTCCTGCAGAGTTCCCTCAGGATGACCAGCTGGTTCCACATCCCACACTTTCTTCTTCACTCCTATCTGAAAAGTTGACTGGGAAGAACCAGAGTTAACTTCTTTGATCAACCCCAATAGATTGAGAAGTTTCTAGAAATCCTGTGCTGATCATAGCATTTTCCTCAGACTTTCACTAGAAGCTCCACTTGAGTGGATCACATAGAGAACACTTAACACAAACCCAGCGGGGACAACCGAGACCCCTGCCTAAGCATGTCCTTCTTTTGCTGCCCACAGGGTTGGACTGTTTGTCATATACACCCTCAAGCCTTCATCAGTGAATGAGAGGCAGATCTGCCTGGATGGATCCCAAGACCCTTCCATACCTGGTGAGAGCATCCTTTTCAGATGTCAGATCAAAGCATCAGGATGACCCTCAAGGCACCCCAAAGCACATACTGGGGACTATATTGGGGACCACTTTGCAAGGAAATGAGCTGTGGGACAGAAGGGGAGACATCCACAGCTATGATGGCCAAACAGTGGCTGAGGAAGCTACATTTAATAATTCAGGTTATGCAATCCACCACAACATATATTCCTGCTTCAAAACCTGCAATGGTTTCCAAGGCCCACAGGCAGTCAATTCCGAGTATAGGCACCATTTATATTAGCCTCAGTCTCCTTTCCTGGTTGAAACCTCGCAGCCTCCCAGTATCCCAGTGAGCCTCAACCTAACTCTCTGAAGTGTTAACACAGGCTCTGTCCTTGCTGTGGACATGTTGTCTCTCCAGGAACGCCATCCCCTGCCTACCCCATCCCCTGCCTCTCTGATAGACTAGTCATTTCCGGTCCCAGTAGCCTTTATTTTCAGGTCCAAGGGCTTCTCATAAAGTACAGTTTGTGATGTTTTTTTTTTTTTTTGTTTTGTTTTGTTTTGTTTCTCAGTGTAGCCCTGGCTGTCTTGGACCTCATTTGTAGACCAGACTGACTTCAAACTCACAGAGATCCGCCTGCCTCTGCCTCCCTCCCAAGGGATTAAAGGTGTGCGCCACCACCGCCTGGCTTGTGATGTGAATTTTGAGCCACTGTCTTTCCCATGCAGGACAGTTGTCTTGTCTTGTTCAGTCTTCCTTTGCTGGGAAGGCAGAGAGCAACAGCTGCAGCCACTCTGTCCCGGGCCCTTTGGGTCTTCACTGCCAAGGTGGCACTGTTTAAATGCCAAATTTAACATATTAGGGGCTGGAGAGATGGCTCAGCTGGTAAAGCGCTTGCCACACAAGCGCATGGACCTGAGCTTGGATCTCCAATATCCATATGAAAAGCCTAATCTACCAGCGTGTGACTGTAACCCTAGTGCTGGGAGGCAGAGACAGGGTCATCTCCAAGGTCCACTGGTCCACTAGTCTAGCAGAATCAGTGAGCTCTGGATTTAGTGGGAGGCCCTGACTCAACAAATAACATGGACAGCAATAGAGGAAGATTATTCTGACATTGACCTTTGGCCTCTATCGACATGTGTGTGCACACACACCACATACATAATAATACAATAACAAAATTTAAAGAGTAAAAATTAGAACTTTGGATCTTCACACTGGCCACATTCTGAATGCTTAGTCCACAGAATGGTCTCTGGGGCAGCATTGCTTAGCATTGCCTCTTCTTAGGCCAGGCCTCAAAGACAGAAATTGCTGTTCCCATCTCTCATACAACAGAACCTGAAGGCCAAGAGATTAGGACCTTTATGAGAGATGGATCCAGAATCAAATAGAAACATGACTCTTCTCCCAGCTTCTGCTGTATGGTGTGTGTTCCTTGAACTGATCACAAAGCAATAACCAAGAGAATGAATGGATGGATGGGGGGGGGGGGATCAAGAGTAACATGAGAAAAAAGGTCAGCCTTTTTTCTCACATGGATTTCATGCTGAAATGCCTCCCCCCACTTATTTTTTTGAGACAGATGTAGCATAGCTCTGATTGGTGTGGAACTTTCTGGGTAGACCAGGCTGTCATGGATTTGCAGAGATCATCTTCCTATGCCTCTGAGTGCTGGGGTTAAAGGTGGACATCGCCATGCCCGTTTTCAGTCTTTGATTTAAATCTTTGTTAAACATCATTAGCTTGTCCTGTAGAGCTTTTCTGACTCTTGAAGAGTCAGGTGGCTTCTGGCTGAAAGATATTTTTGACCCTAACATTTTAAAGATTTTTCCCCCAAGAGTAAGCAACATTGACACTACCTACAATAAAGGGAAACACAGCAACACATTCTGAAGCTCTTCTTAGTTGTTACATGGAAGTCTGGAATTCAATGCCAAGATCCTGAGTCCAATCTGCACCCAATTCCTAAGTAAACCATGTATTTGATGAATACAGTTGCTTGCTGTAGCAAATATTATGTCTCTTTACATCTGTTTGCTCTCAAATCTGAGTTTCCTTTTTTTTTCCTTCTGTAGCTGGAAGCCAAACATCTGGGAAGGCAGTCTGGCTTAGAAACCAGTTGCTGGAGATGCTGTTTGGTGTAATATCTTCGTCCCAGCTTCATCTGTCCTCTGAGTGAGTAGACCGGGAACAGTGATTTGGCTTGGGGTGGCCTCACACGGGGTAGTGCTTTAAAACCTTTTCTTAATGAAAAGCTTAACATCCCCAAGTCTGCTTGCTGTGCTTTATCCTGCACTAGTCAGAATGAAAATAATAACCTCTCCACCCAATAAACCAGACCTTGCCCTGAGATGTCCTGGTGCAATGTTCCATGGGCTCAGAGAACTAAAAACAGATTTGAGATCATTTCAATAAATTCTTTTTGTCACCATTGTATCCTATAATGGCTATTGTTTTGGCAGTTGTGACAGCTACTGTCTTTGATATCTTATGCTTGGCAGACAACAGAATGGAGAAATGGGTAGCCTAAGTAACATCTATCAGAGAGAAGGCTTGCCAAATTCTTCCTCCATCCACTTACTGCTTTAGTTAGCTCTTCCAACTTAGATAGAAAGAAATATCTGCTTTCAATTAGCTGTCAGAATAATGTTTAATCACAAAGCTGGTTACATTACTTTTCCTGTTGCCTGCCTGAGACTCTGTAGTCATTCACTTAACTATTTGTTGAGCACTGTTCCTGGCTTGTAGGATGCAACCCCAAACCAGCCATCCTATGGCTTTGCTCTCTCTTTGGGCTTATGTATTAGTAGGTGTATTTGGTAATGTAGTGGAGAGGAACTTTCCAGCAAAGAAACTGCAAATAGTGGTAATAACGTCCTGGTTGGGGCCAGAGAGCTGCCTCAGTGGGTAAAGGACTTGCTTAGTAAGCATGGGAACCCAAGTTTGGATCCTTGGCACTCACACAACAGTTGGTTGTGGTGTTTCTGTAGCCCCAGTGTTGGGGAGGATGGTGGAGGCATGTGGGTCTCAGGAGGTCACTGGCCACTTAGTCTAGCTGAACTGGTGATCTCCAGGTTCATGAGAGACCCTGCTACCAGAAATAAGCTGGAGCATGATAGAGGAAGAGTCTCACATCAACTTCTAGTCTACACACCTGTGTGCACACACATAAACACAACACACCCACACATGAACACAACACCCATATGCATACACCACACACATGTACACACATGCATACAACACCCACATGGATACAACATACACACATGCATACACACATGCATAGAACACACGAATGCATTCAATACACATGTATATACACAAATGCATACATACACATACATATATACACACATGCAAACAACATACACATGGATCCAACACACATATGCATACAAAGCACACACACACACACACACACACACACACACACACACACACACACACCAAAACCAATCTATCAACCTATAAGTCTATGCATTCCTAGAACCAGACCACAAACTGGAAGGCACCTTAGAGGTGAGTCCAGCCCTTTCCCTTTCTATCTCTTTGGACAAGACTCTGTCTTGTGTGGTTCTCGCACATCTGAACTCTGAAATCTTGATTGGAGTTTTAGCTCTTTCCTCAAGGCCCTGAGGAGGTTCCATGAGTTTTGTATGCCTCTTTCTACTCAGAGTGAGAATTAAAACAATAGTTTTCACAAAGAGCAGGGGGTGAGGATAAAATGAGTTGACAGATAATTTTGAGAAGGGTGCCTAAGATATCGTGAAGATTCTATAAGCTAATTCTCTTTGCCATTATCACCACCACCATCCCCATCACCATTGATTTCTCCATCATGACTATCATTGCTATCACCATCACAGTTCCCATCATTCCATCACACCATCATCACCATCATCACCATCACAGTTCCCATCATTCCATCACACCATCATCATCATCACAGTTCCCATCATTCCATCACACCATCATCATCATCACAGTTCCCATCATTCCATCACACCATCATCATCATCACAGTTCCCATCATTCCATCACACCATCATCATCATAGTTCCCACCATTCCATCACACCATCATCACCATACTTTCTATCATTCCATCACACCATCATCACCATACTTTCTATCATTCCATCACACCATCATCACCATACTTTCTATCATTCTATCACACCACCATCACCATCATCATCTATAGTACCATCACCATCATCACCATCATCATCTATAGTACCATCACCATCATCACCATCATCCTTATTATCGTTGAATGAAATGGCAGAGCACATTAAGAGCCCCATCAAAGCCACCAAGTTAGAAAGCACCAAAGGCAGTTTCCTCATATCTAGTTTGGTTTGGGCTTATTTCAGCCATCCCCTCAGCATGCCCAATGTGGCATCTGATGCTGAGAACCTGCCCTCCCTTCACAGATGGATCTCTCTATGAATCTCAAAGGACTAGAGTATTACTCTCTATTGTCATTTCTAGACAGGTTTCTGACCTCCCTGCCATCCAGTTCCCTCTAGCAAATCAAGATGTAGCATTTAAAAGTCCATGTTTGGAAGTGACAGTTCATCACAGCTCACCATTGGACATTTATAATAAGATTAGTTTTGACTAGAGACTTTAATGACAGAGGTGAATAAATGTATGTTTAGATTACTGAGCTGCTTGTAGTGAGGTGGGATGGGAGATTATGAGCAGTGGTGAGCAGGGCTCAAGGAACACACACACATCATCAGGCCTGAACTTGGTTCCCAGTTGCCCTCAGAAGCTCTGGCTGCTTATGTAGCATGGTTAATGGATAATTCCATTGTGCAATGGTCTTGCCAGCCTTTTATTGTATTCATTTGAAATATAATCCATATTTCCTGTGCAGTGGCCAAGTGCTACCTCATTTCCCTTTCTGGGGTGACTTGTGAGGCTGCATTTGTCTTTTTCAGGGCATACCTCTTGCTCATGGGATGGGAGATGACCTCTTGTGATGCATTGTCCCTCTAGGTCAAAGGAACAGGTGTTTCTGAACCTGGGGCCCGACTGGTTCCTGCTGCTCCTGCAGGGTCACCTGCATCCCAGTACCACCACACTGGCATTGAAGCTGCTTCTGTACTTCCTGTCAAACCCTTCTCTCCGTGGGCGATTTAGAGATGGCCTGTCTGCTGGATGTTGGGTGGAATGCAGCATGGAGGGTGTGGACATTATGATGGGTGAGTGTGTGGCTTTCTCCAGGAAACCATCACTGTTTTGTCCTGGATATAAGTGAAGGTTAAGTTCTATGCAACCCTGCCCACTTGGGACCTGTGTAGCCCTGTCCCCGGGGCTGGCACCCAGACATTGCTTCCTTAGATTTCCTTTGCTGAATCCTTCCAAAGCCTCATGCTCATTAGCTCCTGCAAGCTGCCTCCCACTCCTCAGATACCCTTGTCTGTTTCCACACTGGGTATATTACTCCTTCTCCCTAGATGCCTCTTCTGGGGGATGTAGACTCATCCTTCATGTCCCAGCCCAATGCCACTTCCTCCAGGACAGGAGGTGACAAACATGAGTTAGGAGATCGAATAACATTTCTCTGCTTCTATATAACATCTCTTGGATGCCCATCGTAATTCATAAGCACATATCAGTTTATATGAATGGCTTGATATCTGCCCTTCCCACCTTACTGTCTGCTTCATATGTGTCTGGAAGCTGAACATCTTTTTGAAGTATGATAGCTCTTCTGCCCAGTACAGAGTTGCCTTGTTGCTCTCTGCATAGGATGAATTTAGTATCCATTTTTGATGAATGAATACGAGTATGAATGAGTGGATGGATGGTTAGATGAATGGGTAGATGGATGAATGAATGGATGAGCATGTTAAGAACTGGCAAAGAATGAGCAAGAGGCATTTTCCTGTGCTCTTGTACATGAAGCATATTTTGTCACAGTGCTTCTGTGAGGTGGCTAGTGTGTTGGCTCTGAAGCAGTAACTGTTCTTATCTGGCTCTTGTGCCTCCCTACCTGATCACCAGACAACCTGAAGAGCCGCCCTGCAGTGCCTGACCAGAGCCCCTGCCTGCTCCCTGGGTTCCGGGTCTTGAATGACTTTCTGGCCTACCATGTTCTTATTCCGGAAGTGTACCTCATCGTGTGCTCCTTCTTCCTCCAGACACCACTTACAGAGCTGACTGATGGGCCCAGAGTACGTCCTGGGTACACCCCTGGGGAGGAGTGGCATGCTTGGTTTTTCTGAATCCATATGATTATGGCTGTTCCCTAAGATTCTCCATCCGTCTACTTCTTCCAACTGGAATTGTCTGACCTGTTCATTCCTTGCATCCCCTAGTTAGATTTCAGGTCCCCTATTATTAGCACTAGTGACTTTTTTTTTCCAGACAGGGTTTCTCTGTGTGACAGCTCTGGATGTCCCGGAACTTGCTTTGTAGACCAGGCTGGCCTTGAACTCACAGAGATCCACTGGCCTCTGCCTCCTGAGTGTTGGGATTAAAGGAGTGTGCCACCACTGCCAGGTGTTTGATTTTCATGTCTCTTTTATTCACTGGTGACTTTCTTGGCTCCCACTTCCCATCATCTCTCTTATAATACCTGATGTGATCAGTTTAATCTTTCTCTTCCTGGACATGGTTAGTGGAATTACAGGATTCTAGGCTGGCCTTGCCCCAGTGTTCTACCTTAGGCCTCAGCTCTGTTCCTCCCATGTCTTCCCCCTCCAGTGTCACTAGGAGAGCAGGCTTTTGTTTCCTTTCAGTCCTGAGTGACTCACCCTGTACAACATTTCCCTCCTCTTTCCTTTTGGATTTTCTTTCTTTGCTGACTCTTCCCTCATAGACCATAAACATGTCCAACTATGCCCCACCTAGACCAGAAGCTGCTCCTTAATTCATACTTCCAGCTAACTTCTGTCCCATTTCTTACTCTTATGAGCTTCTTGGCTAAATTTCCCCAAAGAAGAGCCCACAGTCACTGCACTACCTCACCAGCCATCCACTCTTACACTTGGTTTGAGCCTTCCTGGGCTCTCATTCCCACAAGGTCAGATGCAGACTCCAGCCAGCATCAGGACTGACCCCTTCAATTTGATTACTTGACTGACCTTTCCAGCTGGCTCCAATTTAGCTGCTCTTCTTAGTCACTCTACTGAGTTATGTCTACAAGACAGCTGCTATGTGCTCACTGCCACGTGTCCACCTGTCATGTGTCCTTTCTCCACTGTCACCAGTCACTTACTGCTGATGCTCTAGACAACCCTCCGTTGTGCCCACTGTACCTTACATAACATCAACACCTGTAGGTGTGCTACCTCCTTAAATGCTGAGCAAGCAGGGGCAGACCTGACCTTTGACTCTTCTTCCAAGGATTTGATGAATAGCAGAACTGGAAATCACTTCTTAGCCTCTCGTTGAGTTGTTCTGAACCAAATTGGAATAGGAAAAGGCATGACTAAAACATTCATCCCATTACATAGTCCTGTATGTTTTATGGATGGGATCTACATCTTGATAGACACAAGTAGTATGTATTATAACTTCAGCACAAGGTTCTGAATATGCTGTGTTAAGTTCCCTGAGACCCAGCATTTTTATTTCTCTCTGTATTATGGGAAACAGACATCTAAGGGTCTACGACCCGGAAGAGACACTTTACATATTCTATTTCACTTGATATTTAAACAATCCCGTGGGAGTAGATAGTGTGAGCTTTCATTTCATAGAGAAGGAAATTGAACCGCCGAGAGGCTGAGTAGCTTGTCTGAGCTATTAAAAGGACAGTGTCAGGCCTCCTGATTCTACACTCTGATGCCTCTCTGCTCTTTCCCAAACCTTGGAATCCTTCTTGTCTTCTATAAGTTTATTAATCATATCTACTGTACTTGATAGGGACGTTGAGTACTTTCAAGATTAGAACCCAGGGCCTTGGGCATGCTAGACACATGCTACTCCCCTGTTCTATACTTTTAGCCCTGAAGAACTCAACTTGCTGCAAGTTGCTGGTAGATCTGGCACCTCCTTAGAGTTCCATGTTTCTAATGCACCACCACCTGGGACTGGAAGGTTCCATAAGGGCTGATGACCTAATCTGTTTCTTTCCTCCTCTGTTTTTCCTATTGGGGACCCCTGGGAAATGTGATGCATTGTGATAAAGCTAGCCACCTTGGTGGGCAGCCACAGGTGTCTTATGATTCTTCCTCCTCCACAAGGAGAGCTTGGATTCAATGCTTCAGTGGCTTCTACAGAAATATCGTCAGCAAGAAGTCCTCCAGGCTGGGCTGTGCACAGAGGGTGCCTTGCTGCTACTGGGAATGCTAAGAGCCGTCATGAGCCAGGTGAGACCTGTTTCCCACACAATATACCAGAAGATTCCAAGGGGAAAGAGTTTAGATGGGGCAACCTATGTTGTTCTAGAAGCTTCCAAGTAATGCTTGTGTTATTAGTCCATTCTTTGTTATATAACAAAATGCCTGTGACTGTGTCATTTGCAAGGAATTGAGGTCAATTTAGCTCACAGATCTGAAGGCTGGGAAGTCCATGAGCATGGCACCAGCATCTGCCTGGCATGTGGTGAGGGACTGCTCGATGTCGCATAGTGCAGTGGAAGGGACCCTATGATGACATAGAGTAAGTGTGCAATCTTGGGTCTCTCTCTTTTCCTTCTTATAAAGCACTCACAGCACCATGGAGGACACCTAAAGATTCTGTTGCCACGAGATACCTATTTCCCACTTCTTTAGGCATTTGGTTTTCTTCACTGGGGACATTTCTGAGGAGCCAGGGAGACTTATCCTTTTAAGAAGCTTGTCTGCATCAGGACAGGTGACCTTGCCCAAGAGGTACTCACAAGGTAGAGGCCTGTCGCAGAGAAAATGGGTGGCCTGGCACAGAGCCTTTTGGTGCATGACCCACTTGATTTTGACCTTCAAGGTTCATGAACAATGGGTAGAAGGGATTATTTTAGACATGGCAGCAGCTGTGTCAGGTGAAGTAACATTCTGTCTGGGAACAGGAGTGATGAATGTTGAGCCAGGTCAGCAGGGACCTGGGTAAGAGGCTGAGAAAGTCAATTTCATTCTGCAGATATCAAGCCTGTGGGGAGGCTTGATTGTATGAGGAAACTTCACTGTTCTTGTTAAAATTAATTATTGTCTTTTACATGCAAACAAAATAGAAATCCGAACCTAAAAATCATCTGGCATCTCCCCATCTAGATACGACCACTCTGAGCTATAGTGGAACAGCCAGGCACCTTCTGGAAGTCATATCATGTCCGTCTAGAGGACAGAGTCACAAAACAAGTTTCTTTTTTCTTTTCTTTTCTTTTTCTTTTTCTTTCTTTCTTTTTTTTTTTTAAGATTTATTTATTTATTATGTATGCAGTATTCTGTCTGCACATATCCCTGCAGGCCAGAAGAGGGCACCAGATCTCATTGCAGATGGTTGTGAGCTACCATGTGGTTGCTGGGAATTGAACTCAGGACCTCTGGAAGAGCATCCATTGCTCTTAATCATTGAGCCATCTCTCCAGCCCAACAAGTTTTCTTTTATTTCTCCAATATTTTGTGGACATATTTTTATGTCAATAAAGTAGAAAAATGTAAGTCTTATGAATGTATGAAATAGGTATACCTATAATATACACATACTGTTTTGCTTGGTGTATTCATTGTTATAAAATGTCTGTAATGCACATCTTTACTTTCTAGGTTGGTGACCTCTTGGGTGCAAATTCTTTGGTTTGTGATGGGGTCAAACCACACCTCATACATTTTTGTTTGAATGAACTTCTCAGAAGCATTTCAATAGGCTTTGCATGCACCCCAGCCATCCAACACACATACCCCATGTCTAATGTCCAATGCTCACCCTAGCACTCAACATGTATAGAAATGCTAGGTCACTCCTCACACTCTCAATAACATGGAAACACAGATGGCTGGTTCCATAGGTGAGTTCTTTAGCATTATGTAATAGCCATATTACTTTAGCTTTGACCGGTCTCTCTCTGTCTGTCTGTCTGTCTGTCCGTCTGTCTGTCTGTCTGTCTTTCTCCCTCTCCCTTTCCCTCTCCCTCTCTCCTCTCTCCTGTGTGCAGATGTGACTATGTTGAGAAGGTATAGACCCTAGTTTTTCAACTTAAAAAAATAATTATTTACTTTAAAAAATTGTATACATGTGTGCATATCATGTGCATGCTGCAGCACATGTATGGAGGTGAGATGATAACCTTGGGCATTAGTTCTCCCCCTCCTCTGAGGATCTTTCCTGCTGTCCATGGCAGCACCTTCTGGGCAAGCTGACTCATAAGTTCCTGGACAATTTTGTTACTGCCTCCCATCTCTCTGTAGCAGTGCTGGGATTATAGATGCGAGCGATCGTATCAGGCTTTTAACATGGACTTGCATGGGAAACTCAGGTTACCGGGTGTGTGCAGTAGGTGTTTTTGACCTGCTGAGTCTCCCTGACACACATTTTGCTCTTTTAAAGAGTAACTACTTTTCACTTTTTGTCCTGGCACTATTGTTAAGTGACTACATGCTTACATGTCTTTTAATCGGTTTTGTGTGGTAAAATTCATCAACAGGAGGCTTTGTATTCTTGTAAAGATCTCATTCAGTCCTCCAGTTCTGCTTCTAGTGCCTTTTCCTACTCTATTAACACATTTTCATTTATGATTTTATGTGAACATTTATAAGTGCTATTGGGCTGAAATTTCTTTCCATTTTATCATTGTGAGGTTTGATAATGGTATTATGCTAGTTCTAAAATAAAATACAGGTTCTCCTTCATATTAAAAAAAAGACATTAAATCTACTAATTCTTCTGTTATTTAAATTCAGATTTCCTGAGCCCAAGTTTTTCCATGATTATTGACCTATCTGGGCTTAGAGATGGCTTTTTAACCATCCTAATTAATTGACATTTAAAAATAGTTTCCCAACTATTCTCTTTCCATAAATGACCTTGTATGGTCAGCTTTCTGTGGCTATAACAAAACCCCAAGATGATCCACTTAAAAAGGTTTATTTTGGTTCCCAGAGCCTTCAACTGGGGACTAGGCAGTTACCTTCTTGCTTTGGGGCTGGGATGGCAGTTCACGGCAGCGGGTGGGAGTGTACGGGAGAGCAAACCTCTTTACAGTCAGGACACAGCACCTCACTTCCCACAATCCCCTGTGGGGTACACCCCCAATGACTCAAGACTTCCTGTTTGTCCCAAGTTTGTAAACTTTCCAGCACTTTTAATAGTGGCAACCCTTTAACACATGGACCTGCTTCAAACTACGGTCGGTTTCTGCTAACTCATTGTCCGGGTGACTCTTTATGCTTTCTACTCTCAGTTTTCAGGCTTGTGCTTTCTTTTCCAACACAGTCTTTCATATATATATATATATATAAAAGAACCTGAAGGCCTGTGGGTTTATTTTGAGAACACTATCTTGGATATATTGATCAGTATACTGATTTATTTATATCAGTTTTTAAGATTGTTATATTTGGTGTCTTCAATTGTTATTTCCCAGAATCCCTGTGGCTACATTTTAAAAGATCTCTTGGTCTCCAATGTCCATGTGGCTGAGTGTGTACAGACATACAGACACACAGACACACACACACACACACATTTACATTTTTCATCTTTCCTAAATTTATTCAATCCATTGGAGGACTAATATGCAACAAATTTTTAGAATATCTGAGATGTATATTTTCTTCTGATTGTAGCATGAGGACTCTGTTGTCTACCTAACCAACACATGTTATAAAAAAAGAAAGCAAACAAAAGTGACAATATACACTCATTTAAAACAAACCAAAATAAAGGTGTAGAATATGCTGAGGGAAATGAAAGTGCAAGGCCAAATGTTACAGCAAACACATTAAATCCACGTGGTAAGGACATTAGTTTAATGTATAAATAACGGAGGCAAAGCCACCCAGTGACTGATCTAATACGATGAAAGTGGCATTTACCAGTTTCAGTAGGTAAGACTCTACATATGGCAAACATTTAAAGGGAGGAGAGACCAATTCTGAAGTTTAAACATAAGAATAACTCTAAAATCTGTCTCCGAAACAGTTTTATTTCATTTTTGGTTAGAAATTTTCTTTTTTTCCCCATCACACTCTTGCCAAATAGTGCCATATTCTTGAACTCAGTATAAATAGAACACAGGGCATACATTCTTCCGCATCTAGCTTTCACTTACCATGTGTTCTAGGGCCCATTCACATGGTTCTGTATTGAAGTTCACGTTTTTCATTGCTGTGATAGGTAACCGCTATGACGTTCTCTGGGTCCTTGTCATTTAGAAGTGACACAAATGAAGCTGTCTCAAGCACGGAACACTTTATTTTGGAAGAGGCACACACTCCTTTCTGTTGGAAGCATATTCAGGAGAGAAGTTGTGGGTTGTAAACTTACTTCAGTCGACAGTGCCAGCCTGTTCTCTGAGGTGGAAGAGCTAATATGTGTGCTCACCAGGTCTTACTCTGGATGTCTGGCTCCTCAGGTCTTACTCTGGGATGGTCTGGCTGCCACATGGCCTTGCCATGTTTTTTCTCTGCCAGGTTTGGTGGTTCGTTTGCTTTTCATTTTGCTGTATGGGGCAGTCTTGTAGAGTCAACAGTGTTGTCTCTACTGTGGCTATGTCAGAACTGAAGCTATGGGGGTAATTCACCCAGGCATAACCCTTGACTGCAGGGCAGTAGAGCACACACACTCAGCTTTAGTGTCTTATGCCCTGACCTTTAGGGATCGCTGTTGAGTGGCAGATAAAACCCAAGTTCCTCTTCCAAAAGCCCAAGTCTTGCATATTCTACATTTACCCCAGGCTATGACCTTATCTTCTAGCTGCTTCTGCATTTACCCCAGGCTAGGAACTTGAAAATACCTACACAGCTACACTCTCTCATTTCATCCTCACAACAATCTTCTAAAATGGGCCTAGCAAGGTCCTCAGTTGACAGAACTGGAACCCAAGGTACAGGGAGAGTAAGACTCATCCCAAAGACACAGCATTATTAAGAGGCAGAGGCAAGACTCCATCTGGAGGGAATCCTGAGAACTCCTTTCTCCTCGCTCACCTCTAAGCCCAATGTTGCAGAACCCATAGATGCAGGCTGTTGTGGGGGACTTTCTCCCTGCCTATGGGCTCCAGTGCATCTCAAACTCACATGGGACCTGGACATGTGATTTCAGGGGCCTCCCATGTCTTAATTTTTCCTTCTATATGCAATAGATTTTAGTTCTCCAGCATGAGGCACAGTCCAGACCCTCTGGAGCACTTAATGGGACATTCCCACCCAAGCATTCCCAGTCAGGACAAGGGGACAGGCTGCTGGGGAAATAAGGAATCCATGTATGAGAGCAACTTCAATTAAACAATCAGGACTCTCACAGAAGGGCACCCAGTGTCTACCTGCAGTCATTAGCATAGGCCAAGTGTTGACTCTGTGAGTTGGTGTGGCTATGCAGGGAACGAACATGAGGATGAGGCTGGTCAATTTGAAGTTCCGGGTGTCGGTTCAGATTCGCAAAACTTCAGACACTGGCTGGATGTCCTGACTAGGGCATAAGTTGACTTATAGATGGGTGGCCGAGTATGTTTGACAAGGGAATTGGGGTCCAGGAAGACACTGGGGTCAGCCAGGACTCAGGTGGAGGAAGCTCAGTCGTGTAGCTTGGACCAGAGGAGAAGAGATCACAGTGTGGGAAGAAACTCATGCCCAGATATGGCACGGGAAATCAGCTCAGTACAGCACAGTGCAATACAGTCCAGGCTCCTGGTTGGCAAGGACAGGTCTCTTCAAGCCCTACGCAGACAAGGTAGGCCCCAGTGTGCTTCAGTATCTAGTGGGGAAATCTGCTCTGGGGTGAGGATTGCTGGGCTGAGCACTGACAGGCATGTTCTCCCCCGAATCCAGTATGCCAAGTCCATTGGGCAGAGAAAGTGTGGGGACATAGCAGATCTCCTAGGCTCTCTTGACTTTTACCTACTGTCTTTGGTGGAGTGGACTTTTTCAGGCCTCTGTTTCCAACTGCAAAACAGAGGTAAACATGGAATCTATTCCCTATAGGTTTTGGGCTGAGGGAAGGATTGTGTGTAAAACACTTAGAACAATGTCCAGACCTGTTTTGTGAGCAGCACCTGATGCTGCCCAGCTGTCTTAAGACAACTGCCAGCAAAATGTCATATGGAGTCTCTGGAAGGTGTCCCCTGGATTCCAGCTCCTCTGTCTGTCTCTCATGCTGTTGCAGACTGTGTCTCCTGCCCTCTCACAGAGTGTGTCCTTAGCCCCCTGCAGGTTCTGGAGATAACGCCTGGGAGCAGACACTGCCCAGCACTATTCTTCAGTTCCTCAGCCTGGTGCACCGCTCCTGCCCCCAGGACCCAGCATGGAGGACCCCTGACTTCCTTCAGACCTTGGCCATCATCACTTTCCCCCCAGAAGCCCAGAAGGTAGGAACTTGCCTTATTCTGAGGCCTCAGGGTGAGCATCTATGAACGTCATCATCCTTCACGGGTGAAGGGCCAAGTACCTCCCTACCTCCCAGAGTTAAAATGCACGTTAAGCAACTTGACTGAACACTGAATAAACAATGTCAGTAATTTTCCTTTTCTTGACTGAGGTGCATCTCAAGGTCAATTTCAGCTCCAGAGTCCAGGTTTTTTGTTTGTGGTCTGTTTTAGTTGTTAGAAATCTCAATACTAAGATATTTGATCATAACTCAAGTCCAAATATATATGGACTATATACCACCCTGGTATTGGGAAACTAGTATCCCATGCCAGGGGCCTCTTGCCACTTGTGACATAGACAGGGAATATGTGGCACCATTGTTTCACTCTCCACCTTTTGTCCTCTGCATTTTTTGTGTCTTCAGCCCCCCCTGGGCTATATCCAGGTCTTTTTCAGGGCAGTAGGTTTGTGAGGGCCCAACTCAAAGCCAGACAGACCAAGAAGAGACAGGACACAGGGGCTCATGTGGGTCTAGAGGAGGAGGTCTTCAGTTTTGATTGCTGGAATGTTCGAGTGGGGTTTTGGGAAGACATGTATGTTTCAGGCAGAGAAGCAGTCCCAGCAGGGCAAAGGTGGGTGAGTCCAAGCTGTGTGGGATCAGGTGGGAAAGCCTTGAGGAGATAGCTGGGTGAAAGCAGGAGGCAGGAGCTGGGGCAGAGAATCAGATACAGGAAGAAGAAGGGCAGAAACCTACACTTCTGTCATGGCCCTGGTGAATTAGGAAGCAGAGACCCAGAAGGAGATGCCACGTTTGTTTGAAAATCATAGCAATGGCTGGAAGGGCATAGTAGAAGCAGGGCCTATGGCCTTTGACTTTCACAGGGTTGAGCGTGGAGTAGCTGCTCATTGCCATATGTTAAAAAGCTAGTAGGGTAAGTGAAGTGCCCTGATCCAGTCCTTTCCTGAGGTGTGTACATGGTGACAATGCTCATCTCCTGATCCCCCTGGTGCACAGCTCTGAACCTGGTGCTTTGTGTAACTCCACAGCACCAGATGAAGGCAGGGTCAGCAAGGGAACACAGTGGGTTCAGAAAGCAAAATGGCCCTCTGTGCCCTTGGGCTGAGTGTGGGGTCCTGGGGCCCATCTGACCAAAGGGTGGCAACATTGGGACATGCTACCCTCCCCAGGATATACAAGCGGCGGTCCTCCAAACCTGTGTCCTTTCCATTATGGTCAGTTTCAAATATGCAGCTGACTAGCACCAAAGAGTCTAGCCAGTGCTCTGTAACCATGGGCTCTGTGTTTGGGAGTGTGACCAGATTCAGACGGAAAGACATTTAGATATTAAACTTGTTTTTAATCTGTCCCCAACATGCGCTGATTTTTCCTGTCATCATCCCACAAACAATGCATTTTAATAGCATTAATGTTACATTAAGCACTGCCATGCATGTGGAGATGAAATATTAAGGCTCATGCTGGGGGTGGGGGAGGTTGGAGCAGATTCTATGCAAACACACTACCATTTTCTATAAAGGAGTTGAGCATCTGGGGACTTTGGTATCTTCAGGGGTCCTGGAATCAACAGTTCCATAGATGCTAGGGGACAAGTGCATCTAGTTTAAGTAAAGAGATTAAATATAAAGGCTAGAAGACATAAAAAATGAGAAAGTGATCATACAATGGTTTGACAAATTCATATAAACAGGTAACTCCTCTAGTTACCTGTGAAAAATCCAGAGAGACCCAAAGAAGCCCTAGCTGGCTGCAGCTGGGAGAGGCCCACATGCAAGGACCAGGTGACCTGGGCCAATCAGGGAGAAGGATGGTCCTTCAGGTCTGCTCTTACCCTGCTCAGTGGGTCTGAGGAAGGGAACCAGGCACCCAAAGCCCATGGCCGGGCACTGTGACCCGGGTGCTGCCTCAGCCTGTGTCTGCGCCAGGGTTGTCATTTAAGCCAAATGCACTCTGACCCAAGGTGCTTCCTCCACACATTCACCTGTCATTGCTGCTGTGGGAGGGAAATAGAAGTCCCTCCCTCCACAAAATCATTTCTCCAGCCAAAAAGCATCCCAGGGGGCCAAACCAGGCCCTTCTCGGCGCTTCTGCTCTGGTTTTGGAGTACCCTTCATCCTATCACGCCTCAACTAAGTCTGCCCTGCCAAGCCTTTGTTGTGCAGACAATGCGACAGAACCTGCCCTTGCAGGCGGCCGGCAGCCAAAAGCTTTCCATTTGTGGGGAATTTATATGGCATCTTTCCAGTCGAGGCCGCACGGAGCTAATTAATGTAGTCACCACGTCCCTAGGTGCCATTAAATTCATTTTATGGCTTAATTAAGAATGGCTGCATTAATTTTATGAATGAGCAAAGGGAGGTTCCAACAGATGAAGGCACATGAAAAGTTCACGGGGCGGGAGTCAGGAGTCCCTGGCCGAGTGTCCTTCGGTCTGTCATTTGGCTTCCTGGTATCTCCATGTCATCCTGGGCTATCTAGGGGAGTGAGCCCCGCCTGGTCTGACTTTCTTTCTTTCTTTCTTTCTTTCTTTCTTTCTTTCTTTCTTTCTTTCTTTCTTTCTTTCTTTCTTTCTTTCTTTCCTTCCTTCCTCTTCTTCCTTCCTTCCTTTCTTTCTTTCTTTCTTTCTGTCCCTCCCTCCCTCCCTCCCTCCCTCCCTCCCTCCCTCCTTCCTTCCTTCCTTCCTTCCTTCCTTCCTTTTTTTTTTTTAAACAAATCTTCAGTAAGAATCTAAGCTCCAGACAGCTTTGGAGATCTGGGAAAGATTCTCTCCAGGTCTGCCTCTCTGTCCTCACCCGGGCGGTGCTGTCTGTCAGCATTAGCAGGGCTGGGGCAGGTGGAGGCCTGGGGACTCAGGGTAGGAGCTGAATTCCAGAGCCAGACATTGTCATGTCCAGTATGGCATTCGAGACCTGCTTACTGGTCTCTAACTCTGTGACACTCAAAGTGCATCTCAGACAGCTGTGGCCACGTCACAGGCAGTTTAGCCCCAGGTCAGTCTTATGCCTCTTCAGAGCAGGGTTCCTTGCAGGAGTCAGGCTTGAGGAGAATCCTGTCCACACTGAAGAGTGGCATGTGGGAAAAAGGTTTCCAGGCAGGGCCAATCACGCTGCTATGTCTCTTGTCTTCCAGGAGTCAATGTCTGAATCTTCTAGAAACATCAGCAGTCCTGGGGCCTCTGCTGAGTCCAGCAGTACTACAGAGGAGTTCCAGGCTTCTTTCAAGTCACATCCAGCTCGGAGGCAGCTGAGAGAGTTCATGCAAGTCCTCCTGAGGGAGCTGCTGCTTGGAGTGTCCAGCCCTAAGCAGTGGCTACCCTTGGAGGTGCTCCTGGAGGTAGGTTAGAAGCGGTATTCTTGGACTGTGTGCAGTGGGAGGGGACTGGCCCTCAAGAGCAGGGCATGCCCAGACTGAAGAGACCAGCTGGCTATTGGGAGATTGACTGTTAGTACTTCAATGGTCTGGTGTGGAGCCTGGGAACCTCAGGCCTTGGTGGAGCAACAGATGAATAGATGTAAGGTCCTTGGAAGTGGAGTGTGTTGTGGAAGTGCTTTGTAAGTGGGTATTTGGGAAAAGGGGAAGAGAAGCAGAACTGTGGGGCAGAAGCTTGTTCAAGGATGGTCTCAGCGCTGGTCTCTGGGTGAAGTGGCATGTTGTATCCCAGAGTCAACTTTACCTTGAGGTACTTGCCAGGTACCCATTGGTTGTGCACCCCTCAGACTTGCTTCTTCACTCTGGGAGAGGGCATCACCTCCTGGGTATCTGGGTCATCAGAGGACAATGCCTCAGTGCCTCAGAGAAAGGCACAGTCTTGACCAGGCAGCAATCACTCACCAATCAGGCAAGATCATTTGGTTACTGAGAGGCCATGATAACTCAGCGGCTGCTGTCTCAGTCCCAGGCCATGTTTTCAGGCTTCTCCAGATGGTGTCACCTGTCAGCAGAAGAGGGACTTCCAGTCCGAGGTCCTACTTTCCACCATGGACATATTCTACGTCACAAGAGGGGATAGCATGCTGACTCTAAGAGGTGAGTGGCTTCTGCATTTTTCTCTGTTTCTGGTGTTGGGCAGCTCACTGGGTCACCACAATCCCAGGCTGAGTGTTGCTATCCCCTGGCATGTCCATCTCCACATACATCTTCAGCAAGAGTCTATTGACCTCTGTTGACACATATTCTATTTTCCAGGACACCCCTGTCATAGTTGGGCTATTTTGAGGTAGAAACTCCTTCTGTCTTCTGGGTTCAAATCTGTCTCCTCTGACTTCATCAGAAACCCAACTTATTACTGTGGGAATATGAAATAACTGAGCCTAACAGTCTCTGATACTTCTTAACCATGCTGACGACAGATTCACTGCCCAGTAAACACTTCTTGAATGAAAGGCCCAAATGAAGATGCTGTCACTGTCCCTCAACACTTGAGACCTTAGTTACAGGACAGATGAGGTTTCTTCTCAAAACAAAGCCCATGTCCCCGCAGTGTTTTCTGAGCCACAGGAATCCCACATAACACAGCTTATCTCTAGGGTTTTCTCCCCCTACACAGTGTGGAAACCTGTTTGTGTCTTCCTCTTGGTATCTGGCACAGAGGAGGGGAGGGGGTGATAAAGGCAAAATGTTGACATGGCAACCCAGTGTTTGTCTTGTCTCTGTCTCTGGATGGCAGTGTGACTGGGTTGGGGTCCTGGATGGTGTGGAGGATAGTCTTGCCTAACTCAGGGTGGGTCTAGGAATCATCTGAGATCTCCACACACTGAGGAGAACACACCGCCTGCCGTGTGAATGAGTCTGGCTGTCTGCTTCTCATTACAGCTCTTTCCTTGGTTTTATTGTTTGCTTTCTATACTGTGATAAAAGATGGTGGCCAAAGGCAGCTTGGGGAAGAGAGGATTTGTTTGGCTACACAGCCTGGTCACAGTCCATCACTGAGGAAGTCGAGGCAGGAATGCAAAGAGAGTGTAGGAATGCTGCTACTGGCTTGCTCTCCATGAACTGCTCCGTCTCCTTTCTCCTGTTACCCAGGACTGTGTGCCCAGGGGTCCTATCACCCTCAGTGGCCGGGCACTCTCCATCAATGGTTTATCAAGAAGATGCCCCACTGACTTGCCTACAGGCCATTCTGATGGAGGCGATTCCACAACTGATGTTCTCTGGTCCCAGATGACTCTAGCTTGTGTCCAGTTGACTAAAAACTAGCCAGCACATCAGTCCAGCATGCTAGCATGCCATTGATTCCTCTTCTCACCTGCCTTAAACATTCAGCTCTCTCATTTTCATGTCTAAGAACCCCCAGAAGAGACATTATTTTGCTTGTCTTCTTATCCTCTGGTTTATATCACTAACTGGCTTAATCAAGATCGGTTTGCTTTGAGTAAATTGTGTGTTCACTGTGTACCTACTAGAGACTCCTTCTTCAGAACACTGCCACACACAGGTGACTAGGACATGGTCACCACGAGGGATTTAAAGACTGTGGAGCGGAGAAGCCCATTGGATTCTAATATCAGTCTGCCTCCTTACCCCACCCAGGAAGTCAGGAGCCTCAGCCAAAGCCGGAAGCTGCCGTTGCTCCTTCCCTTGCAAACATTTCCTACTTCACTCAGAAGCTGGTGGAGAAGCTGTACAGCGGGATGTTCTCGGCAGATCCCAGGCACATCCTCCTCTTCATCATAGAGCACATTGTAGTGGTAAGACGCTGGGTCACCAAGGTGGTAAGAAGCCGCCTGCTGATGGACTGGGTCCTCCTGGTTGTGCTGGATTTTTTTGTCCCGGAGTTGAAATAGAATCCAAGATAGGTAGGGGAAAAGGAGGCTCTTTAAAATCTGAGGAGTGCTCGATAGTTCCTGCATACACTAAGTGTGGTCTCTCAGGCACAGTCCCCTTTTCCTGCCTTCGGCATTTCTGGTAGAGGATGAATGGACTTGTGGAGCCCCCAACGCTAAGGCTACATACTCTGGCCCTCTGCAGCCTCCCCTGAGTTGCTAATAAACTAAATAAAGTCCAATGACTCCAACTGTTTTAAGGGACATGGGAGAGAAAGGCACAGCTCAGGTGTCCCAGGTGACCCATGCTGACCACCTAACCACTCTGACCTCAGGTTCTCATCCCTAAAGTGAAGTCATCTAATAGTCTACTTCATGATACCATGCCATTTAAATGAAGTGATACATTGAAGTATTTATATAATAATATTTAACTATATATAATATATAACAAACAACAAAATATATGATATTTACCAATCCTGGGACTGTGGTTAACTACTCTAGCAATTATCAATATTGTTGTGACTATTAATAATGTGCCTGTTTTTAAACACAGCTATTAACAGCATATTTTCACATATTGAATGTCAGCTACATGACCAGTGTTTCAGAAACTTCTGATTACTAAATCTATTTTCCAAAATATGGCTGTGGTTCTCTCTTAGCTTCTTTGTCTTTACATAGGTTTTCCTTCTCTTCAATGGAGGCCCAAAGGTGTAGAAGTCTAGTGACAACTGTCTCACTTGAAAAATGCGTTTGTTCACAATTTCATGCATGTTTTCAAAGTCCTCCCAACCACACTTTCTTCTCCCTTCTCCTCCTACTGAACTCCTTGCTCTTCCCGAGTCCCCCTACTCAATTCATGCCTTTTTTTTTTTTTTTTTAGCCCACTTCATTTCACTACTTGAACAAGGTCACGTACCTCTGAGGAATGTGGCTCCTTCTTTCCCAGCAACTACGAATTGCCTAGAGTTCCTCTGGGAAAGATGGGACCCTTTCAGACTCTTGCCCATGTCGGCGGGGGTGGGGGGTGGAGGGTGGGGTGGGGGTGGTGTGCAGTCTTGTGCAGCTCATGTGCTGGTAGCCACAGCTGCTGTAAGTAGCTCATTATGCCCAGAAGACATTTCATAGAATTCCTTCCCATCCTGCAGCTCTACAGTCTGTCTTTCCCCTCTTGGGTGATGTCCTGGGCCATTGGAAGAGGTGATATAGGTACTGTCTAGGGCAAGCACTCAACAGTCATTTAGTCTCCTTGTACTGACCAGTCGCGAATCTCTCTGCATGAACTGTTGCCCACTATATATGGAAGCTTCTCTGACCGTGTGCCTTTTTGGTGGCATTGTTACTGTTGTAAAGAGAGTCTGTGTGTAAAGCTGCAAACTGTTCCTGAGTCCATGTATCTCACTTTGGTGGTGCAGGTCATCGAGAACCCATCTTCCCAAAGGGACACTGCCGTGAGCGCTTTATACAGCAGTTTGAACAAAGTTGTCCTGCACTGCCTCTCCAAGCCCCAGCAGTCCCTGTCTGAGTGCCTTGGCCTCCTCCGGATCCTGGACTTCCTCCAGGAGCACTGGGACATTATCTTTGCCACTTACAATTCCAACGTCAACTTCCTCCTGTGCCTCATGCATTGTCTTCTGCTGCTGAATGCAAGGAGGTAGGAATGGAGGCTTTCTTCCCCCTGCCAATGGTCAGTGCAGAAGAGCAACTGCAGAAGGGCAGGCTATCTAGGGGAGGCTGACATCAGTGAAAGAAGGGCTCTGTTTCACTGGCTAGCTGAAGTTGTGTGCAGGGTTTGATAATAGCTAAGCCATTCCCAAGTCCATGTGACTGAGCAACTAGAGGCATCAAAAGAAATATGATTTATCTTATTTCCACAATTCTAAGATATTTAATTGGTTTCATTTTTGAGGCAGAAGATGCAAACATTAAACATACACATTGATTTTTTTTTACATAGCCAGATTTCAGAAACATTAATATTTGATAAATGCAATCTAAGTATGGAAAAATTTCATAATTTAATGTACCATACAAGCTAGGAATAATTTCCTTTGCAGAAAAGCACACACACAATATGCATGGGATTCAGAACAATATCAACAGACACACTTGCCTAAGAAACACTGACAAGCTGCTGTGGATAGGCTCCCTTTCTGGAAGCCCCATTTAAGTCCATGGTGCATGACCCTGTGTACGTTCAGCTCATCTCCCTGTACAGTTAGGTCGAGGATATTTACTCCTTCATCTGAAGTGCTTGGGACCAGATGTGTTTCATATTTTGGATTTTTTTAAAAAAATTGAATATTTGAATATCTATCTATGATGAATATATATATATATATATATGTATAATGTTTGTAAAATGAATATAATGAGGATGATACCCAGAAGTAAATACCATGTTCATTTATTTCAAATATATCTTACATGTGTCACCTGGAAATAATTTTGTACACTATGTTTAATACATGTTTGTTTCTATTGGAAACCACCATATGAGGTCAAGTATAGGATTTTCATTCAGCTTGCAGTATCATTTTGTTTTGAAAAGCTTCAGAATCTGGACTCCTTTGAGCTCCCATTGTCGGGCTGGGGATGCTTAGCCATACTGAGCCTGTGGACGTGGCTTCTCATCACAAGAGCTGTGTTGAGTGGAGCGAGAAAAAGACAGCAGGGCATTAGACTCTGTCATCTCATCTTTCCTTCCATTTGAGATGGGGTCTCACTATACAGACCAAGCTGCCCCACACTCGTATCAATCCCCCTGTTCCAGCATCTTACATGCTAGGATTACAGGTGTTCACTAGCTTCCCACTCATCTCTTCCCCCCCTCTATTTTATTTTTTAGAAGTAGCGTAGGCTGGCCTCAAACTTGCTATGTGGCTGAGGTCGGCCTTGAACTCCTGATCTTGTTGCCTCCACCCCTATGGTCCTATGGTTATTTGTATCCACCACCATGCCCAATGCAGCCTTTCTGGATCATAGTGTCAGTATCAGTATAAATTATAAGTTTAATCACTTTAAAAAAGTGACTTCTCTAAATCCTATTGAACATCATCTATCACTAGGGCCAACTTGGCTTAACACTCTCTAGGAAGCCAAGAATTGTGCAGGCCCCTGATTCTGGCCCTTGGGAGGTTGAAGTAGCAAGATCGGGAGGTCAAGGCCAGCCTGGACTGAGTAGAGACCTGGGGAAGCCCTGGGGAAGCCTCTACCCCAGGTGGGCACTTGACCTTCCATGTTTTAATTTGTAAACCATTGTTCTCAGTGTATGGTTAACTCTGGAGGCTTCTCCTTGTCTCTTTATGTGGGAACCCAGGTGAAGGGACTAGAATACCCTTTTGCATATTGGGGTTGGCAGCCTCTTCAAGCCCTTCTGTAGAATGGGTTATTATTCTCTTAATTTCAATAGTGGTCATTCTTGTACATGGCCGGATTTTTATTTCTTTGCTATTTAAGATTTGACTACATATTGTAAGTATTTTCTCTGCTCAGGAGGCTGAGAAGGGCTTCTGGAAGAAGGCACATGCACTAGTGTGAGTCCGCCTGCCACAGTAGAAGGTTTCTGGGGAGTCCAGTGTGTGAATGATTGTGCCCCCATCAGAACTGGATGTACGAAGTGTGAGGCCCTGACAACATTAAACATGAAGTGTGTATTTACAAATTACTAATGTTTTCAAGATGGTGATAACAGAGTCCTTCAAAGAGTAGGATCCTGTGCAGTCACAGGCCCTGGAAACTAGCCCTGGCACTGTGGGATGAATCAAAGTCCAACAGAGTCAAGTATCCACACTTTGGGGGTGACAGGGAGAAGGCACGAAGAGATGACTCAGAGGCTCTACTGGAGGCCCAAGCAGGATTTCCTAAGCTATGACAGCCTATAATGATAAGGCATTTCCTCTGACTGGAAAGCCATTGTTCAGTATCAGCTGCGGACATCATTATGGCAATTTTTTTTATTTTTTAGGTTGACTTGGCATGTGTTAATATATAGTGAGTTTTAGGGGTGGCCTCTTACAATAAAGAGCCATGGCAACGTCCCATGGGAACAAGTTTACAGTGAAATTTTCATTGTTTTTTCTAGTTATCCAGAAGGATTTGGATTGGAGCCCAAGCCCAGAATCACTCCTTATCATCAAGTCTTCCTTTCGCCAAATGAAGAAGAGAAAGGCAGAAAGGAGGAAGGCCTCCCAAGTTTGAGTGATGGTACATCTTGCTGGGTTCCCATGTGGGAAACAGGGTTGGATAGCAACAGTTGCAGTATTGCACTATTCCATTGATCTTTCCAAGTGAAGTACGCAAATAACATGAAAGAAACTTCCGGGGGTCAAGAGAAACCCTAGAAAATCCTAGAGGGGTGAGACGGCACAGTGAGCTGGGAAGAAGGGCTTTGGAGTGATCTGTGTAGGCTTGTCGGAATGGAAATGGATGGATAGATGTATGAACAGAGGACAGAGGCGTCAATAAGAAGCTGGGAGGATGGAGGATGGAGGGATGGATGAACGGAAGGTAAGATAAAAGGATGGATAAACAGATGGAGAGGAAGCTTAACTTACTGCAATCCATTGACTCCTCACTCTTAATTTGAAACTGACATATCATCTCAACTAGTTTCTTGCTACCTCTCAGCTTTGTTCCTCAGAATTGCCAGTTTATATAAACACACACACATGCACACACACACGTGCCCACACATGACAATCACATCCATAAGTTTAAAGGACTTCATTCTGTCTTGATTGAGAAGGTCCAAGCTTCTGCCACTTGATTTGAAGTCTGTGCCACTTGCCTTGTGTCACCTTGTAATATAAACATCAGGATGAGCACATCTGGGCTATGGTCATAAAGACTCCTAAGCCTTTCCAGTTTCAGAAGCGTGTAGCTTTAGACTTTATGTGAACACAGTGTCAACTGCAGCATGAATGGCTCCACTTTGGAATTTGGTAGAAGTGGAACGGACTCTAGGCCTGGAGAGTACCTCAGTCAGCAAAACGATTGCTGAATAAATCTGAGGATCTGAATTCTGGTCCCTTTTACCTAATTGCTTAGGTGAAAAGAAGACCCCAGTGGCAGATACCTGTAATCCCAGCACTGGGGAGGTAGATACAGGAGGATCCTGGGGATTTTCTGGCCAATCATTCTATCCAAAGCAGTAAGCCAGTTCAGTCAGAGAAAGGCAGAGAGTGATAAAGACATCTAACACTGGTCCCTGGCCTCCACACAGTCACACTTGTCTGGATGCACCTGCACGTACACACACATACACACACACACATACACACACATACACACACACACACACACACACACACACACAGAAGAGAGAAAGAGATGAGAGAGAGAGAGACAGAGACAGAGAGACAGAGAGACAGAGAGAGAGAGAGAGACTGATTCTAGGAGATTATCATCAGAGAGGGACCAGTGGTTTAAGCAGTGGTTTAAGATTGGAGGAGTTTCAGATGTACTTCAAGGGACTAGTGATTTTGATGTACCAGGAAGAGCTGTTTTGTAGACATGTCTACATCTCAAATAACCCACGGCACTGAACAGGCAATAGTCTAAGAGGCAGATTCAATATTAGGAAAAAATTGGCTCACCTGGGCATAGCCTTGCATTTGGGCTCTATTCCCCCAGAGAGACCAACATGTCTAGGGAGATTGTGAAGAGGTGCTTAGGGTAACCCTTTAGCTACTGAGAAGTCACACACGGGATATCACTGGTATCAGACAGAATTGGAGATTGAAGAGAGACACCTTGATCCTCTGATCTCATTTTCTAGATTTGGGCCCAAGAGGCAGGCAGGACTTGGCCGTATGTAGTTAGACACGGGAAGAAGGAAGAATCCAGCTGACATGGATGTTGGTAGCTTTGAATCTACATACTGACTTCTGAGGCAGCTTGCCAAGCTGAAGCAATCATCAAGACATCTTGAAGTGATATTCTGTGTGTGGCCCTCTTGGCACCGTTTGGGGGCGGCCACCCTCACTATGCTATGTACTCTCTCTGTTAGTCCAGAACAACATCCAGAAGTCATTGCGGGCACTCTGGCAGAAGCTGGTGGCACAGAGGCGACAGACCCTGGAGGATGCCTTCAAGATCGATCTTTCTGTGAAGGCTGGGGAGAGCGAAGTAAAGATTGAAGAGGTCACCCCACTCTGGGAGGAGACGATGCTCAGAGCCTGGCAGCATTACTTAGGTCTCTGTCCATGGAAGTCAAGGAATGAAAACTCCTGGGTCCCAGAGAGCCAAATCTCCCAAAGTTCTACCCAAAGGCAGAGCTTTTTCTATCCAGGGTTGGACCCAGGGCCAAGGCTGTTCCATGCCCTTGGTGCCTGTGATTATCCCACAGAAACATTGCTTATCTGTCCTCACAGAGAACAGATGCTGTGTCTGCCTGCTGGGGGAGAGGCAGGCTGGAAGTACCAACCAAGCAGGCAGTTTGCAATAGTCTCTTTGAGGGACTGGTCATTGGTTCAGGGATTGGAGAAGTAGGTCTGGCCCTGATGATCACCTCTCAGCTTTGAAACTTTGCTCCAAGTTATACAGCAGCCTTGAGCTTCAGGCTATGTACTCTCACTCCATGAAGTGAATGATCCCCTTAAAACAGTAGCATGATAATGACCCCACATTTCTTCTTCCTAGTTACCTACCCAGCAATGAGATTTGAATTTTGCTTTGGGGGAGGTTTTGAGATGGCTTCTTCAAAATTCATATGCTTCTTTAAAGGCTTTTTTATATTTTATTTTATAATGAATTTAATTGTACATGTCAGCCACGGATTCCCCCTCCCACTCCCTAGCCTTCCCCCACAATTCGTCTTTAATAACCACAAAGTTATACTATCTCTAGATTTAGCTGTGTGCATGTCTATTGCCTTACCATCCAGAGGTCTAGAGTCCTTATCTAACCGGCTTTCCAAATTGTTCTGGAAAATATGTGTGAACATGTCTGTCTTAGTCTCTTAGCCATTTGGATAAAAGCATAAGTTGGATAATCTATGAATAACAGAAATTCATTTTTTTAGAGTTCTAAAAGTCAAGAAGCCTAAGACCTGGGTATGAGATTTGCTCTTTGATAAGGAATCTGTCTGCTTCCAGGTCAGGGCTTGTAATATCCCCTAGGTGTGCTTGGGATGTTGTATCTTTACCTAGCAGAAGGGACAGGACAGAGAAAGCCTGAGCCCATTTCCTGCAGCCCTTTTAGAAGGCACTGACGCATCCGTGAGGACAAAGACTCATGATTTGACTACTTCTCCAAAGACCCTTCCGACATCACAGTGGGGATGACACTTCACTAGGAGCTTTGCAGGGAGCACGCCCAAGCTATAGCAACATGTGCACATATAATTTGCAGTCACAATATCAGATCGTACATCGAAGAGAAGTGCAATCAAATCAGACACATCTCCCCATGCAGACAGAGAAGGATGCGGTACTGAGAGTGAAGCTCTCTATGCTTGGCAGGCGCATACTGCACACTTCAATTGTCCCAGGTCCTTTAAGCACGCTATTTTAGGCCACCCCCATTTCACACTGTGAGAACACCGAGGTTTAGTAACCCTGGGAGATCACCATGTGTTCTTATGTTTCAATAGATGCCAACAAGCCATGGAAATGGGTTTGGACCAGGGCTGAGGGGCCCGCAGGCCACATACGTATCTTATTGAAAGGAACCTCAGAAGGCGGCAGTGTGCTCCCATGGGCTGCTGCTCTTTGCAGCAGGCGTGCAGCGTCCAGGCCCTAGAGGGCCCTTTGACAGCCATGCCCACTCTGGAACGGATGTGTGCTTTTCCTTGCAACTTCAGCTCTGAAATCTTTCTGTTTCCTCCCACAGCATCTGAGAAGAAGTCACTGGCCAGTCGCTCAAATGTCACGTCCCACAGCAAAGTGACTTCGTGGAGTGGCAGTCTGTCCTCTGCCATGAGACTGATGCCAGGGCGGCCGGTGAAGGACCCTGAGTGCAGGGCAGAGGTGAGCCAGAAGCCTTGTCCTGGGAGACATCTCAGGCATCTCAAAACCCAGTTGTGATGTCTCTACTCTGCTGCCTGCCACTTGTAATTAAATCCCATGATCTCTGAGTGTTTGAGGGTGTGCATGTGGCTTCCCAGGTCTAAGGCTGGCATTAATTGGAAATAGATCTATCTGGGTTACTCTTCATTACCAGAAACAGGTATTCTTGGAACACCTACATAAAAAAATAAAGAAAACCAAACTCATTTTGAAACAAGGTGAACATGTTTCCATTTTTAAAATCAACTAGATTCCCCTACACTGGTCACATAGTTGGAATGGCACAGAACCAGCTACAGGTGAGGATACTAAAGAATGGGCATAGAAGGTTCTGGAAGGAGGGAGTAAAAGACTCCCCATTTCACAGTGCACTGAAACTCAGCAGCCTTCACACCCCACATCCATCACTCATCTACACGAGCTGCCTTTGTCGTTACCAGAAGGCACAGTTCTCAGGTACATATGTACACTGTGATGTCATAAGATAAGAGCATCAACTATTTGCCCTGGGGTCTGTTTAATTATTTTTAAAAATTAATTTTGATTATTACAGCTGATTACACCTCAGTGAGCAATGTAATTGATATTTTCTAATGTATCCCAAGGAACATTTTGTATAACACGCTTTTTGTTGTTGAAGGTTAAAGACTCCGTTATTGGTTTTTCCCTAAATATGCCCACATCATTAGTCCCTCCAGTGAGGAGGTCGCCATCTGGAAAAAGCAGCATGGAGACATTATTCAGGCACGAGTGCATGAAATTGGTGTTTTTGCATCTTCTGTCTCTCTTCTGCAAAGAAGAGGCTTGTAATTAAAGGAGTTGGTGCTGGAGGAAGCATTAGTCATTCGATGTTATCCCTTATCATGTCAGGGCTGACAGCTCTATAGCACTGATAAATTGTTCCTGGGAGTGAGACGTACGAGGTGGGCCTCATCATTTCTCTTTCCTCTTTTCCTCTTCAGGAGAGTACGTGCTCTTCCTGACAGGGAAGCTGAACTTTGAGTCAAGGCTGATTTGATTGATGTCACTTATTTTGATAGATGTTATTTCTTCCCCCTTTCACCTGGCCCCATCACGGTCCCTTCTGGGATAAAATTGTGACATTATTGTGGCCGGCATGGTGAAGGCCTTAAGAGTTGAATAGAGGCTGGGGACTTGGTCTCCCCTTGGGCCTAGAAAAAACAGCTCAGGGTACTTTGAAAGATGCTTTATCACGTCTACTGTCTGCTTGGAAAATCTTGGGTGACAATGTAGCCAGCCATTTTTCTCCATAGTAGAAGATGTTGCTTTCTCGCCCACTTGATTTTAGATGCCCTTATTGCTGAACAGGCTGAGAAGTTGCCTTTCTACCTGCCATAAGAAAGATTTGTTTTGGTTGGTGGTGTCCCAGGGTTCAGTGCATAGTGACTTGGTCCATGTGCTTAGGCAGAACACTGTGGCAGACAAGAATGTGTGGTAGGGAAGAGCTGTTCAGATAAGCCTCACATTCTAAAGTTTCTAAAACTTCCTAGAATAATGCCACCAGTGCTTGACACAATGAGCCCATGGGGACAATTTGTATTTAAACCACAACAGTAAGCAAACACCATCCTTCTGCGGGAGATGGACTATCCTGATATTCAGTGTTCGTTTATATCATGGGAAGTCAGGTGAGGGCCAGGGGGACAGGGATGCTCTGTATCGTCTCCACAGTTATTCTACAGATTTACAGTTACTCCAAAATGCAAAGCATATCACCAACTACTGACATGTCTGGGAAGAAAGGAATTGGCAAATAGAATAGGGGTCTGGACAGTGGGAGATGCTTGGAGGCCAGTGCAAGAGAGGTTACTTAACATTGGAGCCAAGAAGGGGAGAGGCTTAGAAGGTGGAGTAGGTCAGAGCTGCCAGGAAGGAAAAGGCCAAGAGTACTAGCAGGGGCAAGACAGGAACTAGTGCCAGATGAAGAACAAATGACTGTCCTCAGTGTAGCCATAAGTAGAAAGTTGAATGGGGTGTGTGTGATGGGGTCTTGTTCATATGCAGGTTAGGTAATGGGTGATGGTCCTGAGGCAAGAGAGAGTCCAGGAGGTGTCCCATCATTTAGGTGGAAAGGGTTATAGCAACAGTGGTTGGAGTATCCAACATCAAAGAATACAAGAAAATGTTGCTATCCAAGGCGGGACCAGTAAAGACAGAAGCCCACCAAGGCCAGAAGAATTGACTCTGAGAACAGAGAAAGCCTGGGATATTGGAGGACTGAGTAAAGCTTAGAAGAATCTGTTGGCAATGAGGTAGATGAAAGTCAGAGATTATGGGGGTCCCTGAGGTGGGAGCTCATCTGAACACATGTACCTGCCAACCCATGTCTTGTTGGGTAGGGAGTGAGCTGGACTTCTTCCTACTTGTCTCTGGGAAATCACATGATGCTGTACACCTGTGCACAGCTTCTGTATCATCATCCACTTGCCCTATCAGGGAAGGAGACTAGTCTCCCATCATACTCCAAGGGCTTGTGGAGAAGAAGGAAACTCCACCAAATGCTGACCCTGTCTACCACATTTCCATTACACACAGTTGCTCACCACACCATAGTAGAAAGGCCTTATGGAGGGAAAGAGAGGCTGTGTGACATTTTCTCTGGAGTTGCTAAAATGCCAAAGATAAGTTTGGGAGCAGCTCTTGTACTTCCGCCTTGCCAAGACCAGAAGAACATTTGATTTTTGCTCCAAGGGCCTCCAGGGTCCTCTAAGATTGTCCTTGCCCACATATACCAGTTACATTAGCATCTCCATGAATACCATCAGTAGCCATACTTGGGGGCCTTGGATATCTTTAGGGCGAGGTACTCATGTGAGAAGGTGGCTGTGGATCTGCCGCTCATAGCCCGTCTTCTATCAGCTGCAGCCCTGATCATATACCATGCACACTGACTCCCATGGAGCAGCCTTACCCATGGCCAAGGGCAAGATGCAGACCCAAACCAGCAAATCAGTGGCAGCTCCGTTGAGGGACACTCTTGGTAATGTCTTTGGCAAAGGAAGTGACACTTGAGACCATCTACTCTAATCATGTTATTTCTCACCTCTTCATGGAAAATTTCAAATACAGGACTAAAGGGAACAAAGGTAACAAGCCTCTAGTATCAACCCATTATTTCAAGAATTTCCTACTCCTCCTCAGCCCCTTTGCCTCCCTGTCACCCCTACTTTCCTATTTCATGCTTAAATGTTTATGCGTATGTATTGAGTACACGGAACTGGGGGTGAAGGGTCCACGGGCTCCTTGCTGTCATGTTTGTGCCAGTGCCCTCCTGATGAGGGGCTGAGGATGCTCTTGCTAAGGCCGAGCCTGAAAGAGGAATGCAGTCTGCTGGTGACACTGCCACCTTCCAGTCTGATGCCTTGGTCCCTCCCTGTTTGGGAGAGCAAGCACTCTGGGGCAAGCCTCAGGCTTCGCTCCCTGGGTTACAAAATTTCTGATCACGAGAATCCAAGGGTTAGACTAGATTTTCAAAAATAGCTAGAATGGGCTTTGAAATGAAGTAGACGTATGTGATAGTGTAGAGAGAGAGCTAAGAAAGTAAAGGGGCAGTTACCAAGGTGAGCCAGAGTTCTCAGATGTCCTATTGTGAGCTAATGAAAAGTTCAGAACATTTGAAGCCCACAAGGTTGCCCCACTGAATGTTATTACATAAACATATAGCAAATGCAACTTAATGTTTATGGACAAGAAAGGACTTCCGCAGGGCACAAACACGACTTTTAGAGATGTTTTGGGGGCAGGCAGTCTACAATTGGAAGACAATTAAAATACATAAGGACTTCCAAAATGAAGGGGCAGAGGGTCGAGAGAGAGGGGTGATCTTAGTGACATGTTCTCACCGGCATGCAGAAGAGCCACACTGTGCCCCCAAGACAAGAGATGTGTGGGATACTGGGAACCAGAAATAGCTACTCACAACCTGAACATACAGACCTTCTGAGGAAATACCGGAAGACTTGGTTGTGAGGGAAAAAATCATGAGAGCAAGCAATTAAATAGGGCTATCTGTTAAGGAATAAAGTCATCCACAAAGAAACGTTTTGGGAGAAAATGTGTCTTGAAATTTTAGTGCTATAATCTCTATTGCTAAGACCTGGTAAACAGGATCTGGGTTTTCTTAATTGTAATAGGCCAGATGGCAGGACCTCCTAGTATAGAGACAGTGCATATGAGACCAAATCACCTTATGAACAGGCCAAGGAAGGTTCCTTTATGTGGACTTAAACCAAAGGGACCCAGAACTGACCAGAGGTGGCCAGGCTGCTCTCTTGAACAAAGAAATGGAAGGCTTTTATTCATTTGAGGGTGAGACCAGTGTTTGGTAATTGTCCAGTGGTCATGGGCACAGTTTCAAAGTGTGTGTGTGTGCATGTGTGTGTGTGCACGTGCACACACATGAATGCATAAAAGGTCCTGGTCAGGACCTTGTGATAAAACTGAGGAACTGTAGGAATTTGAGCTCCCCAGAAAGAACAGGAGTGTACGAAGTGTATCCCAGATCCAACAGACAACAGAGTATGTTCACCCTGTGTTGAAATGCTGACTCCTTTCTTAGATGAACAGCACACTGCAGACTATGGCCAGTGTAGCTCAGTGCATTGTCTGCAGGAAATGGAGTACAGCCTACCAGCTGCAAAAAAACATGCACTTGAAAGCCATCACTAGTTACACAGGTGCCTGTGACTAGTATGGAGGAGTTTGTGTGTGCGGGCTCTGTGCTTTGAAAGACTGGCAGCCCAGGTGCTATGATGCTGGCATGGCTATGATGCCACTAGGCCGTGGGAATTTTTCTGTTCCATTATCATTTTACAGACCAATGTCATATATGTGGTTGTTTTCCTCTAACATTGTTATGCATGTGTAACTGTAGCTTCTTAGTCTAACATTGTTATGTATGTGTAAATGTAGCGTCCTACAGCAGACATTTATCAGCAACAGCAGCAGTCCCATCATGGTGTCAGCACCCAGAATTCTGGGGACGATTAACAGCAGGCTGAAGGAAGGTAGTGACTGCCCCCTCCCCTCTTCCTTCAATTTAAGCAAGTTTTACTTGTCACCGTTTATCATAAGCCGGTTACAGGAATTTGAAAAATAGGCGTAAATGAACAAAAGCAAACACTGATACCTTTAATGATGTTTCTTCACTGAGTACATCATTTGTGAGACATCTTTATCTTCATAATAGAAGGATAATTAACATCACTAATTATCTAATTAAGTTCATTAAGCATCCACCAACAGTGCACCGTGAAGTTGACATTATGTTCCACCGTCAACAAATGCTTTTGATTTCTTAGGAAGTAATTAAAATGTAAATTAGCATGCAATTATATGCACAGGGGAAGTTTTGAATCAGATATTCATTTCAAAACTGCTTAGAGCAACATCGTTTTTATTTTTTTCTTCGTCTTCAATAAAAAGAATCATTTTGCTATTAGCAGTGAGTATTAAGCTTGCCATTGTGCCATTCCATGTTTGAATTACAGCAAGGACTGTACACCACAGCACTCAGCTTTGAGTTGACAGGTTTGCTGCTGTGCATTGTGGTTTTTTTCTTGTTTGATCACTTTATTTAAAGTATTTGCTTATGGTTGTGCTCTTCATGTTAAAAAAAATCACAGCTGACTCTTTTCTTGCATAATTCATATTTTAAATTCTCTAACCAAGATGGCCTTTTAAAGACATTTTAGGGCAAACATTTTAAAAGATTTATTTATTTTGTTTTATGTGCCTAGTGCATATATATATATATATATATATATATATATATATATATATATATGCTAAGTACAGCATGAGTGTGCAGGAGACCATGGAAACCAGGAGAGGGTATCACATCCCTTGGAGCTGTAGTTACAGGTGATTGTTAGCTGCCCAGTATAGGTGCCAGGAACCAAACTCAGATTCTCTGTATAAGCAGCAAATACTCTTAACATCTGAGCCATCTTTTTATCCTGTTTTTATAATCCTTTCTGTCAGTTATGTTTGGGGAATCTAGCTAGTATTTTGAAGACAGCAGGATACAACTGTTCTCTACCTACCCAGGAAAGAGAAACTGCACTCACCAATCATGTGATCCAGTGGTCCTTGCTTCCTGGTTTATGTTTTCCTGCTTTCTTTGGGTAACCTGTTGTTTCTGGTGCAGTATTAGGACTGAGAAGAGTCCATATGAGGACTAAAAGCAGTCTCATCCTTTGATTAAGACCCCTCTGAAGCACCAGGGTGTCCCCAGACACCTGCTGGAGGAAAAGCTCCCCACAAAAGAAGCCTCTTCATTCCAAGACCCGAAGCTTTTATTATTGGGACAATGCAGCTTAGATTCTGAAACGTCTGTCTCCTAATAGAGCAGACAGCCCAGGATGCATGATGTTCTCTCTGGCATCTTTGTGAGGGTCTGTTGAAGCCATCTACCTCCCAGTGTTGAGTCTCTCACCCTGCTATCAAACTACTTCAGCCCCTTCTTGGATGATGACTCCCGAGGTGGTTATGCAGGATTCAGGTCTTTCAGGTTTAGGTAAATTTCAGATGAAGGCAGAGAACACAGGGGTCTGAGACTGTCTTGTTAGTCACTTCCTGGCTGTGAATATAGACAGATACCTGATGGTTGAAACACAGAGTGACTGATTTTCCAGTGTTGATGGTTTCATTAAATGCGTAGGAATGACAGTGGCCCTGAGTTGGCTGGTGAGGATGAGCAGAGCATCTCTGTCTAGTATTCTGACCTGCATCCATACAAGGGCTCCATAGAGAAGAGATGGTAGTCTATCTGCAGTGTATGTCCTGACTTCTCCCTGAGCTCTGCAGAAAGCTGTGAGCTATGCTGTGCTTGCCATCCACTTAATGAAGGATGGCTTACTCTCATTTATCCATTAAAAGTGGACTCCCCTTAGCTCATTCATTATGCAGACATTGACTAGCCAACAAGATCCAAAACTGACCAAGGAATCTGCAGTCCAAATCAGGTAGTGCAGATCTGATGTGCAACAAGCATCTAACCTTACCTACTCAATATAGCTTTCTTTATCATGATTTTCCTCTTGATTCATCCTTAAAACTTCTCTTAATATAGCCTGTCTCATTCATAAATTAAGCTTACAAAATTCACCCACTAAATAATCAGTATTAACATAGTTGGCTAATCAGAGTGGCTTGCAGTCCTTTTCATAGTTGGCCATACTCACCCTTGTCTGGTCTGTACCTTTACTCAGGATAACTGACATGGTACTCTATGAAGTCTATAGGAAGTCACCTCTTTTTGATCCTTTTGATCACTCATCCCTACACAAAATAGGTTGTTTGTTTGGGGTGATGGGGCAAGAGTGCAAAGCCATTCAAGAGAGCAGGCACAGAGGTAATGCGGGTCCTGTGAGTCAGTGGCACATTCTCTACTTGGGGTCATCACTGCAGACTGAAGGATGCCTCATTTCTAAATCATCCTTGAGAACGTCCTCAGGAGAAAATGCTTAGATCTTCCAAGACTTCTACCCAAGCAGAGGTGTCTAATCTGAAAAGACTAACTAGAAGGGCACTCTTGGTTAGTTACTGATTCTTTCCTTGGCCTTCTGTAGTTAATTATTTTATCAGATAGATGAGCCAATTGTCCAGGTGGCTGTCGAAAAGGAACAAGAAGAATTCAAAGATTTAAGGCTCAAGTCTATAACTCAACTCAGAATATATTTGAATGCGTATAAACACTGCCATGTGGAATTTAGCAATGTGGGAATGACATGACTAAATTTATAGGGATGAATCTCACACTCCCTAATTGAAGCACGTCTTGTAGTGTGGCTTCCTTCCTGGTTACACACACACACACACACACACACACACACACACACACACACATACACACACGGCTCAACGTACTATGATTTTGTAAATTAAGACACTTGAAATCATTTAGTTTTACAATTCTGCCTCAAATCCTTCTGAAAACTGAATATGGTCCTTGAAAGGATAGTCTTTCCTAGTGCTCTCTCTGAGGTTCTGATGTTTGCACAAGGACTTCCTTATAGCCTGAAAACTGGAATTATATTGGGGGCTAAGTGACCTCATCCCAGGAAATGCTTTTAATTTTTAGACATGAATTTTGGAGTGGGGCAACATACATTTTTATTGATTTTTCTAAATTCAGATTTTAAACACTTAAATGTATTCATCAAAGCAAAAAAAAAAAAAAATGCTTTATTGTTGCCAAAGACAGAAGTGTCCCCAACTATATAAATGATGGAACGGCAGATGGTCGTGGAGTGGAGAATCAGGCTGGGGCCCTCCTGAGGCGTTGCTGCCATTCACAACCCGCTAGGCGCCCCGCTAGCAGCCCGGCCGCTGGGGCGCCTGTCGCGTGAGTTACAGCCGCGTTCTCGCCCTGGGACCCATCTATTATGAGAAACCATTTTGGTTAATTAAAAAAGTCTTTCAAAGTCTCAGAACGGGAAGTTCGGGAAATGTCTTCTCTTTGCCGTTGGTGATGGGGGTGGGTAAAAACTCGGCTCGTTGCCCTGACAAAGAAGAGAGAAGTTGAACATAGAGAACAGTGTGGGGAGAGTGTGAGAAAGCCTTCAAGTCTGGTCCTGAGTGGGCTGAGCGTGAGACCCCAGCACCCCTGGGTACTTGTTTACCACCCAGTCCTACCCTAACCGAGTATTAAGGTGGTGGCTGAGAGCCTTGACTTAAAGGAACAATGGGAGTGATCAAGCTTGGGTTGGACCAATTTTGATTCATTGACTTCACATCAGAGACTCGGTCTCCAGACTGGTGACAACGGAGCAGAAGAGACAGGCACCTTCTCTCTGAGGGTAGACAGACTGACAGCCAAAGGGAGCAAATTGTTAAGAAGCTTGGAACAGAATAAAGTAACCGGAGGTGAAACGTATGGTCTGTTAGAGGGTTCTAGAAGGCTTCTCAGGAAGGGGACCATGGGATAAGAGCGAAGAGCCAGCGGCAAAGTTGAAGGCGAGAAAGACCTCATATGTTGAGGACATAGACAGGCCCTTTTGGCTGAGTCCAGACATCACATGGAGGTTCAGACAAGAAGGAGGATGAGGGGAGCCAGATACCAAACATCATTCCAAGTTCTCCGGGGTCAGGGAGGGACATACTGTCTGTGAGTCTTTCTGCTTCTGCATATCTGTCTCCATCCATCTGTAGCGGTCACTGCTCTTCTCCATTAGTCCTTCCTCCGGCATTCCATACATACTCACTGACTTCCTGCTGCACCACAGGCTCTTGGTTATGGCTGGAGGATATTAAAGAGAAAAAGCATGGTCCCTGACAGTAGAGGCCCTCCTTTTAGGTAGATAAAATCACTAAAATCACTGTGGCATGATAGGAGGGTTTTTTTTTTTTTTTTTTTTTTTTTTAAAGAAAACCTGAGCTAAGCATGGTTAGGAAGAACTCAGCCTGAATCCCAAAGGAGAAAGAGGGTCTGAAGGCAGATTGGTGGGAAAATAGTGGCCCCTCCAGATACAAAGAGATAGTCAGTTATGACCATCTGCCTATGGGCCAGCTGCCAGTTTGGAATGACTCAAATAGCATATCTAGTTTTATGTATTTACTTATAATTTGACTCACTCTTCAAATTATCTATGAAACATTTAGATGAAGATGCATTCAATAAAGAAATGAGATTAGGAAGAATTGGTTTCTGAGGAGTTAGGACCATAAGTATAAAGTCTATAAAGACTTAAGTCAAGCTTTGGTTTGGGCCCAGCTTCCTGGAAACTATTGTGTGCTGGGAGGTTGGAAAGGTCACACATTAATGTCTCATCCACTGATGATGCTTTTACATAGATGTGGGGCCTATGCTTGAGAGTAGAGAAACAAGAAGAACATAGCAGAGGGATCCTGCCTAGCAGCTTAGCCCTGCCCCAGCTTGCCTTCCCTCCCTTGCTTTGACTTTTCAAAGATCCTATCTAATGGTTGTCCTGTCTCTGATCAACAGCCATCATCAGGTCCCATGATGTCTGGAACAGTCTCAGATCCAGAACCTCTGGGTCAGAATTTCTGTGCAGCTGCTTTTCATCACATTTCCAAGCTCATCTTAAGTCCTGCAGGTCCTTGCTCCTGCTAGACCCTGCCCTTGTTGTAATAACCCACTTTCTTCCATCTCTCCACTGGGCATTTGAAGGTCCTACTTGGAGCCTCCCCCTTCTATTGGCCAATCCTCTTTCCCAGCCTCAAAAAACACTGCTACTTCGACAGCCCACCAAATCTTGTCTAGACTGACCACGACCCTGGGCTGCTTCATCTCAGTCTTGTTTACTCTTCTCAGAAGAGTGTCAAATGCATGTTGGGAAAACACTACACCCTGCTAATCTCTAAGGCTTTGGAGTAGGCACAAGGCCCAGCTCAGGGGAGGCTCTTGCTTATACATTGTTTTCCCCACAATGGCTGCCCCTGTGAGTACCCAGACAAAGGGAGGAGGGAAGTGGTTGCTGACCAGGTGACTTGGAGACCTGGTGTGGATCAACAATGGGCACCTACTAGTAAGCCCTGGTGTGGGTCCCAAGAGTGGCAGGTGAGCAGTTTCAGTGAATCCCTATGGGTAGGCGTGTGTGTGTGTGTGTGTGTGTGTGTGTGTGTGTGTGTGTGTGTGTGCCTCAGAAAGCTCCACCTGGGGACCCAGATAGCAGCCGGTGCTGTCCTGAGAATTCAGAGCAAAGTTCTACTCTGAGGGTGGAAGCAACAAGTAGCCTTGGCTAAGGGTGCCTCAGTAAGCCTAAAGAAGGCATGCTCTCTATGAATTCCAGCCCCCTGTTTTCTTCCTCTCTGTGAAATGTCAATAGAATCATCCAGGTGCTTCAATGTCAGGTGGTACTTGGAGTGAAAGCATCTGTTACAGACTGGGCCTCCATAACTAAAACATTCCAAGTCCCCAATCCTAAACTTCTTGAGTGCCAACATTGCTCCATAAGTGGGAGACTTCACACATGACTCCCTTTGAGGGGTTGTAGCCCAAACACAGGTGCTCTGAAAGTGTATCAACTTGTCCATGAGGCTATGGTTCATGTGAAGCATAAATCAGTTAGTGATTTATATGAATAAATTATCCACAGTATATCTTACCATGAATGTGCAAATATTCCAAAATCCGCCAACTATAAAATCTGAATCACTTCCGGTATTTGCATGGGGGGATGCTCATAGCTCAGGCTATCACAACAAAGCAGAAGATTGATTTGGTTTGCTGGGGAGCTTCGTGTTCTCTCCACTTGGTGTCTATTCCTCTTATATGGTGCTCCGAGGAACCAGGGATTACAGGAACACAGTTCAGTCCCTACCAGTGTCTTAAGCCTCAGTGCATGTCTCCTTGAGTTGCAAAGTCTCAGGCAGGACTTGATATTCATCTTTTACTTGGGTACCTTCCTGTAATTAATTCTTAAATGCCCATCCCTTTCTGAGGGGGAGACTTGTAAGTGTGACCTCAGAGACACAGTGAGAACAGGCTGTTAGAGAAGGGCCAGTCCAGTGACATGTCCCACCGGTCTTGAGCCACACAGAGGCTCTGACACCTTGAGGAATAAGAGAGGGTTGGCTTTCTTTAGAAACCTTGCTTCTTGCAATTTTAAAGTCTCTATTCTTCGCTGCACTAGAGTGTTGGGTTTTTTTTTTCCAAGTAGTCATTCTCCATGTACTCATGACGATTGAATTTAATAAAAACATCACAGTTCAAAAATAAGACAAATTAGAACCCACTGTTCATCTTAGAAATTAATATGTGAGTGAGTTTAACAAGAGATGAATTGCGCTGTGGTGAGCTGGTCCCTCTTCACCCACTCTGGGTCCCAGTTGTTTGTCATTATTGCTGGAAATATGATTATTACTCTGGTATTGCTTGACATTTATTAAGGATCTAGGGGCTGAGCCTCCGCAGCGGAGAAAAGTGCAATTATCTGGGTACACGGAGACCAGAAATCTCCTGGCCTAAGTCATCCAAATAGAAGTCCCCCCAAAGACCCTCAACTACAAATCTGGCTAACACAGAGCCCAGGCTACCCTGCACTCAACCCCCTCACATCTTCTTCACAATGGGCAGCTAGGGTCTAAGGGCACAGCGACAGACATTGCATGTGATGTGTTGCAAATGGGGCAAATGTTACATTTAGATTTTTCTTTCTTATTAATTGCTTCTATTATTTACCCTCATCCAGGTTTCCTCTAAGAACTCAAAGTTTGAGGTAGCTATGCCAGATTTGCTTGTAAGATGTGATATATAGGAACTGATGAGGTACAGTCATCCCCCTTATCCACAGTTCTACTCTTTATAGTTTCAGTTACCTGTGGTCTGGAAATGTTGGGTGGAATATTCTAGAGGTAAATAATTTCTAAGTTTGAAATGGCACACTGCTATACTCGGTGGTGTATATGAGATGAAGACCTTCACATCCCATTCTGTCCTGCCCAGGGTGTAACTTACCCCTTTGTCTGAAGTCTCCCAAGCTGCACACACCTACTTCCCAGCAGTTACTGAGCAGCCATCTTGGTTATGTGATTTCCTTATTATTAAATTCAGCAATCACCTATCAGACAGACTGTCGGGGAACACAGTGCTTGTGTTCAAATAACCTTCATTTTGCTTATGAACAGCCCCTCAGCACCAGCCAGTGACTCACATTGCCAGAGAAGCAGAGAAAGTGGAAGTTGTCAACAAGACAGACAGAAATCACATGTCCAGGATGCTATGACCTGTGGCCATGACACCGTTCTTTCTACCTGTGAGATAGCAGTGAGGGATGCTTTGTCTGTATCCATCTGTCAAAGCCAGAGTCTGACACTGGGACATTGCTATTGATTAAACTCCTGCTTCACTTTGTTTCTCCATTTTACCATTAATCCAGGGTCACTGAGGAGCCACAGGGCCTGCGGTTGTCATGCCTCATTAGCCTCCTCCCCTGGGTGACAGTTCTTACAAAGCCTTTGCTGTTTTTATGACTTTCATAGCTTGAGGTGTACCTGCCAGGTATTTTGTAGAGTGTCTGTAAATTTGTCTGCTGTTTTTCTTGGGTCATGGTGTTTTGGAAGGAGGAAGCCAGAGGTACGGTAAGATCATGTTACAGGTATGTGATAGTCATGTGAAGTCACCACACAGATGTCAGCCTTCGTCAAACTGTTGAGACTGTGTCTGCCAGCCTCCTCTCCTGCCATTGGATTATTTCCCCCTTTGCATGTTCCCTGGGACTCATCCCACTGAGTCCACCCCACCCTTCAAATGGGGACAAGTGAGCCACGCCTGAAGGGTGAACATCAAGCTCATCACTGGAGATTCTCCTGCAAGGAAGGGCTATCTTTTCTCCTCCATCCGCTTATCTGTTTAATCTTTTATTTATCTCAGTAGGGACTCATCCATATTTATTTCACAATCAGGGCTATGATCCATTAAGCCCATTAAGTGGCATATCTTGTTTCTCAAGTTGTTCTAACTTACTGCTCATAGTATTTACCTGGCTTCGCCCTTCCTTTCTCTGGAACCCTCTTGGTCTCTTTTCCTGCCCTCAAATATGTTTTTATTGTTGTTGTTTGGTATGGGTAGGGTTTGCTGGGCCGGTACTCAGTGTTTCTCGACTGATGAAAATGGAGTCAACCACCAAGCTAAATTTCCAATACTCACAATGTTTGGTCGCAGTTGAGTTCCAGCCAGTCCTGTCATTTCTGCTGTGTCTACTACTCTGGAAAAGTCCAGTTTAGCCCCAGTGACAGGCATTCTCAGATCCACTGGCCCAAACTAGCCAGCTCATTTCTCACTCACACTATGTGTGCTTTGCAAACTGGCCAGGGATTCCGAGTGCCTTAGCCTCACTTGGTTACACTGGCCCCCAGAGCAGCCACTGTCTTGAATGTTCTAGTTCATGAGCAGGTTAAAGAAGAGCTTAAGCAGCCCAGAGTTAGCAAGAAGTCTGACAAAACCACAGAAATACAGGAGGGGAGATCTAGAACTCATGATCAAAGAGCACTAATTCCTGGCATATTATATTTATGTTTTCATTTTCTTTCTCACCCGGATGTAATTGTTATTGTTTTAATTATTATTGTAATTGCCTATTTTTTTCATCCCTATTTTTAAAAAAATCTCAACATGGTAGGAGCCTGGTCCCATGTCATTAAATCTTTTTTTGACACTAAGGCTGCAGTGAACTGTTGTGTAGAGCATCCAGTTAGGAGTGGCAAAAGGAAGCTGCAGTCTATCCTTTGCTGCGGAGACCTGTTACAGTCCTTTATGCAAACAGTCTGCTGTGGCTGCACAGTATTCTGTGTCAGGGACAATGCATGCCTCTATGTGGAGATATGCAAATTGCTTCATTTTCTGCTTCTATAAATAGATTGCCAAAAAAAAAAAAAAAAAAAAAAAAAGCCACCTGAGTGCTTGTGCTGATGTCTGATGGTATCCTTGGGATAGATTACCAGCAATGAAAAGAATGGTCAGGACATGAAAGGATGGCACGGCGGCGCTCAGCTGCAGAAGCCAGGACTCATGGCAGCAGCTCTGCACCAAGCTTCTAAGTAGAGTCTGAGCCTCGGCCATCCACTAGTGGCCTTTCCCTTTGTGAGGCCACACAACTGTGATTACAGGACTAATGACCCTTTGCATAAGCCAGCATAATGACTCTTAGCAGTGGAGAGCGGTGCTTCCCATTTGGACAATAGTGTCACCAGCAACTGGCCAGCCCCAGGGGTCCTTCGGACAAAGTGGCATCATCAAGCTGTGGTCAGTGACTTAAAAATGATTTCTGGGCGGGATATAATCCATTCTCTATCTCCAGATCAGTCCTGTATCCTGAAGCCCTAAGGAGACACTGAGAAAGCAGGGCCATGAGTACCTGCTCTGTCCCCTTTAAAAGGCTTAAGCAGCCTCTGGAGGCCCTTTGTTCTGCTTGTGGGGCACTCAAGTTCTTTAACAGACTGGCAGTTGCTAAGCGAAGGCTTTTCAGTTCCAACAAGTGACCCAAAACTCCGCTGTGAATTTGTCTGTAATCAATGTGTCTCACCCACTGTTGCCCGGGCAGATGGGCCTCTGCCCTTGAATTGACCCAATCCTCCTTCCTCTTGTTGCTGCATCCTGTGGATCACAACTTCCCAGGGCACAGAAGGACTCTGAGGTCACAGGCACTTAAGGTTGGTTTAGACTGGAGAGACACGCCCAGACAGAGATGTACATGGGGAGACTTTTGAATGGTAACAGAGTCCAGATTTGTCTTGCTTTCCCATTCTGCCTACAGTCTCTCATCCTCTCTTTACCTCAGTGTCTGATTCAGCTAATGGGAAGAATAACAACACAGGCTGATAGGAAGCTGAATATTAGATTGCAATGCACATGCAGGCCCCTCTATCAGCTGCAAAGTGCTACGTGCCCATCAGTTCACTGGGTATAATGCAGAGAGGTCAGTACAGCATCTGGATTCTCCGTGCTCTTAGATAAATTACTGATGTGCTCCACGTCGGTCCCTTACCATTTGTCATTCTGCTCAAGACTCTTGCTCAGCTCTCAGGGAGAAAGCAGAGCCAACATACTTCCCTTCTGTGTGCTGGAGATGGAAATGAGCGGTGTGAACCCACTCATTCTCTAGGTACCCCCAACATTTAATCCATATATGCATCCGTCTGTACCCCTTCCCTCTGGGTCCAAGAAGAAGGGGCTTCCCTTTGCCATTGCTCATATCCTGTGCCACTAGGGACCTTTCTCTCTCCTTTGCTTTTGGCTTGTCCATTCTATTGCCATGTTCCCTTTCATCTATTAACATACAGTCAGTCCTGGGTACATGTTTTGGACAGACTACAGGAGCCTCTACTGATGATGCTTCTGTGTTATAGGAAGTGGTGTAACAGATCCTTGCACCTAGCCTATGGACCTAAGTGCACTTCCGACCATCTTTAACTGACTAATAACACCTGTTGCATTATCAATGCTGTGTCCATGGTTATCACACTGCACTATTTAAGAAGTGAAGACAAGGAAAACATCCCCGAATATTCAGAATAGGCAGATCATTGCAGACAGACCTGACTGTACAGTGCTATATATTATAAGAATGTGGACTTAAAATTTTTGTTCCTCATTTGGTTGAATCCTAGGATGCTGGAGTCTGTCTGTCTGTCTTACTTGCCTTAGAGCCTGTTGCCTTGTCCCCATCTCCATTTCTTTTTTCTTGTGGAGTCAAGCTTCTGAAGTGAGTTGTTCACATTTATCATCCCTGTACTCTTCTGTTCAATCACCACTTGAGGTACGGCCATCTAATCATTCTGAAACGACCCTTGTCGCCCACTTTCTAGGGGTAGATCATGTCCCTTTCCTGGCCTTGTCTCACAGCTTGTCTTCTGTACGTTTGTTGAGCTTGAACTCTTAGTTTTAATGAGTGTCTTGGTTCCCTTTCAACTGTCAGAGCCTTTGGCCTGAACCTTGCCAGAGTCCTCCAGGTTTCTGGCCTTGTCCCATCACCCCCCCCCCTTCTGTAATGGTTCTTCTGGGGGATCTTGTATGTGGGCTTATCTACACTGGCTGCTAATAACTCACAGATACATATGGGCCATGACCCATTTTCTTGTTTTCCTCTAGGAAAACAATCATACAATCAATTTTGTTCTTTCTTGTTTTTTCAATCTCTTCTATTTTTTTTTTTTTCTTACTTATTGGATTGAATTCACAAGGGTAAGCAAACCAGAGATGTTAGAGTGATCCTCACCTCTCTTGCAGTCAGCAGTTCCTACCAACATTTGTGATAGTCCTTCAACTTGATGCTTCTGGGTCTTGTGGATGCTCCCCCATGGCGCCATGAGAGTAGTTTCAGGGAATTCCCTCCCTTCGGTCTTACCTTCACCAAATTCATCCTAGAATTGCTGCCCCAGTGACCACAACAAGCATTAAATTAAAAAAAAATGCTAAAAGTGAGAGGAAAAAACTGAATTAAACCAGACTTTTATTTAATCTCTCTGGCAAGACTGAGGAGGAGCAATATCCAGAAAGCCTTGTCTGGACATTGGTTCAGGTGTTTCTCTCTTCCACATGTCTGGATCACCCATCACCTGTGATGCCACCCTGGCCAGCCTGTAAGGCTTTATCTTTCCCCGTTACAAACCAGATGTGAAGTTCACCTGTACACTACAGAGCCCAGAAATTAGAAGAAGCTTAGTGAATGTTTGCTGTGTTTAACAATATAGAGAGAATTTAACTGAAGTGAAGTGTCTCTGCAGGAATATAAATAGCCCTGGCTACAGCAGGGTGTTTTTTTGTTTTTCGTTTTTAAGGATAAAGGCAGCTACAGACAAATGCCAGACTTTCCCATGAGTGTTCCTTTGAATAGAGTAGCAATTGTTTTCCCCAACTGAACTTATTCACAATTCTAGTATTTTACACCCAAACATTTTCTTTGGGTGACAGTTTACAAAGTATTTCCACTCTACGGTCCCATGTCAGCTTCATAACATCTTAGCTGGTAGACCAGGGAGATGCAAGTAACCGTGTATGTACATGGTAGATTCAGTTTTAGAAAGATTGATTTGTTCGTGGGATTGGCTGCCAATGGCCAAGAACCAAGGTGTCTTCATTCCTTCCTGTTGTCCTCTTTCTGTCCCCCACACGCACACTCTGCAACATGAGACCAGCTGTCTTCTTGCTGAAGTGGGTCTGCCTGGGGCCATTTGTCCCCCCCAGGGGGGTCAGTAAGATAGGGTCAGACAAGATCCCCAGTCTCTTTGACAGGTGGCACAGTTGCTATCAGGAGGCATCGGCTTTATCTCAAGGGTCCCAAGAGTGCACCATTCCTAGTACGTGTCCAAAGCTTCATGTTTGGAAGAAGTCAGGGTTCTTGCCTTAGAAGTGGCAGCTGTCAGTCTCTCAACACTTACGCCATTTTCATTGCTCATAAGCTTTGTCTCACTTACAAATGTGTACGAACATAGAACAGAAATATTGAAGAAATTTTTGCAAACAAAATTAAAAAAAAAAGAAAAAAGAAATCACCCTACACTCATTACCCTAGAACAGTAACTGGATTTTAAAAATTATATTGTTTTCATACTTTGCCAAAAAACACTTTTCTATTTTATTGAAACATAATATACAGGGAAAATGTTCAAGTGATAAGTATGCAAAATAAGTATTTTTACAAAGAGAACATGTGGTTACAACCCAGATCAAAAGCACAAATTAGCAGCACCTGGGACACACTCACCCAGGACCCATTCTGGCCATCAGCTGCTCTGCCCCAAATCATTTCTCTCCTGAGACTGAATACCATGTTTTATTTTTCCATATTTTAAATTTTATATAAATAAAAGTGGCATCACATATATTCTTCTGTTTCTTTCACTTAAATGATGTCTGTAAGCTTTAATGACATCATTGTATGCAGAAGCAATTAATTTTCTCTGTAGTGAAGGGAATTCTCAAGACTTGGTCTCAGGAATGCTTCACTTTCTTAAAAAGTATTGAAAAATCAAATCAAAAAAGCTTTGTTTACATAGGCTATAAGTACCTTGGCATTAATTATAAAGGAAACTAAAACAGAATTTAGAAACAGAATGTTTATTAATTCATTTTAAATACCAATAGGAAACATACTATCTGTAAACATAAAAGGCATCTTAAGTGAATAATTATAATTTTTAAAACAAAAAGATCATGAGGAAACTCGTTATTATACATTTTAATAAATAACTTTATTGTCTGTACGGCTTGGTGAAAGACTGGTTCCTCAAACCATGTTTCTTTCTTGAGTCTGTTGTGATGGCTGGTTATTCTTGTTGACATTCATGAATAATATCTGACCCCCAACAACTGTGTAGTTGGGAAGGAAACAATTTAGTAACCTTTTTAGGAGAGGCAGGCATTATTCTTTGATAGACACCAAGGTACAATAAGTAGCAATGGTTTTGTTTTGGGGGATAGGGTATTCAAGACAGGGTTTCTCATATGAACTCACAGAGATCGAAGCATAAAGCCCAGGACCTGCGTGGGTTGGTACCGGGTCCTTTGAGTATACATTATGCCTTCCAGTTTTGTGTTTTTATATGACTCCTGAGTGTGAGAATGAGTGGGCCTTTGTTTCTTGCGCCTTCTTTGGGGCTCTTTCCTTCTGTTTGATCATTTTGTCTAGTTCCAATGTGTTAGTTTTTGTTTTATCTTATTTTATTATTTCCCTTAGAAGCCTCTTTGTTCTCATATGAGAGAGAAAGGGAGTGGATCTGGATAGGAGGGGGTGGGGAGGAACTAGGAGTGGAGGGGGGGGAGCCATAATCAGGATGTATTAAGTGAGGGAAAATCAATTTTTAATAAAAGGAAAAAATAAAAAAAGAAAGAAGAAGAATGGAAGATAGGTCCAGGTTGAAACCTTGGTACAAAAAGGATTTTTACAAAAGAATATTTACAATGAAACACTGAGGAAAATGTTGTGTTACAGTCAGAAACATGGAAAATACACTGTTCAACACTGCTGGCTCTGGAAAAAAACAAAATCCAGATGTAAGATGAATTGCTAAACAGTCATTAATAAAAACTCAGAACCAGACACTGGGGTAAAAACAGAGATCAGGGAATAGGAAAAGCCACAACCAACCTCACCTCCAACTCCTCAGCTTCCAAAGAGACCTACTTCCTGTATACTCACGCCTTTCTGTGCCCTGCCATCTCACTTCCTCTCTCTGCCTAGCTCTGTCACTTCCTGTCTGGCTTTACAGACCTCCAGACTTTTATGGTTAACTAGTGTTGAAATTAAAGCCATGCCTGGCTCTGTTCCCAGTATGGCCTTGAACTCAACAGAGATCTGGATGGATCTCTGCCTCCCAAATGCTAGGATTAAAGGTGTGTGCTGTGTTACCATTGCCTGACGTCTATGTTTACTATAATGGCTGGCTCTTCCCTCTGATCCTCAGATAAGCTTTATTAGGGTGCACAATATATTGGGGGACACAATATATCACCATACCCAGATTTAGACTATTAAAGAAAAGTACCTCCATAATATTTTTCTGTAAGTAAATCTGTGTATTTTGTTGATTAATGATCAATATTGAAGGGTCTAGCTCACTGTGGTCAGTGTCACCCCAGGGCAGGTATTTCTGGGTGCTAGAAGAAAGCAGAGTACACAAGCCATGAGGAAGCAAGCCAGCAAGCAGCACTCATCCATGGTCTCTGCTCCAGTCCCTGCCTCCAGCCTTGTCTTGAGTTCCTGCCCTGATTTCCCTCAGTGATGGGCGTGATCTGAGAGTTATAAGGTGAAATCAACCCTTTAGTCTCCAGTTTGATTTTGGTCATGGCATTTTATCACAGCATTAAAAACTCTAAGACACACAGTATAGAAAAGGCATGCTCGAGTCATCAACCATCTCATCAGGAAAGCCACATTCACAGGGGCAGAGATGAGTTTCCCAGCATCCTAGTGCTTAAAGTCTCAGTTTTCATCATGTTTGGCAACACATGCTGCTACTTGTTTCGTTGGAGATGGTTTGTTTGTTTGGCTCATTTTCAAGAGTATCTGCCAAATACTCAATGTTAATAATTATGGTTTTGTCCATCAGTCATTCTTTCAAATAAAAACAACGCTGTTTTGTGGCAGAAGTCACCAGTTCAGCTCACAAGCATGCTCACTATATAACCACCTGTCTGTCCTTGAAACAGACATTGGTTGTATTCAGAAATGCTTCATGTAGACTTCCCATTGTAACAGACTAGTAAACCAGTGAGTTTGAGGAAGGAAACTTAACAGAAATCCCACCTTTAGGTCTTCATTTTCCATGTGTCTCCAAACTGAGGTTGCAGGCCTTTACTCGGTTTCTCCATCTCACCCAGCTTCTCAGTTATCAGCTGCTGAAAGAGGTCATGGATGTAGAAAGCTGTGTGTAATTCGCATTACTGCCCTGTTTCCAGGATCTTCATTCTCTTAGGTCTGGATACCTTGGTGGACTTGGAGATTAACTCTCCAGCCCACCAATGCAGCCATAAGCCCCACTAAGTTCAACTATTTAGAGGCTACTTTCTGCTTAGTGGCCCAACCCCCTGTTCCATTTAAAAATGTGCAAGTATCTCAAAGCAAAAAGCAAAGGCATTACCATTAGGCACACCTTGGCTAGCTTTCTTTCTTTCCAGGACTGTGGATCAAGTCTTATCTCTCTTGGCTAACTCTGTACTGTCTGATGTACAGCAGGTTACTCAGTTACCATTTTGATAATTATTCTAAAAAGGAAGGCTAAGCCTATCACAGATGGAAAAGAAAGAGACACTCATGTGTGCATGTGAATATGTTGTGTTAGAAGATCAACGTAGGTGAAATCACTGTTCATAAGATTGTGACTACTTTTGCCAGCAGACCTTTGACCATCATTTCCTGTAGCAACTGGTCATGGTGGAGGCATGCATCTCAGTCTCCCACACATCACTAAGCTATGGCTCCCTTTCTCCTCTAGGATTTTGTGTCCTGTATAGAGAATTACAGAAGAAAAGGACAGGAGCTGTATGCATCTCTCTACAGAGACTATGTGCAGGTAAGAAACAAAGCATGCTTCTTCACTGCAGAGTATACTTGAAGCTACTTTAAATCAAGAGGAAGAAGAGAGAATCAGAGGGCCTTTGTTTTAAGTTTCAGAATGCAACAGCCAACAATTGATCACCGATGATGGGTCCAGCTTTCTTGGCTCGCACAGTGGGCCCAGCACCCACAGCTCAGCATCAGATGGGCTGGACCTGTTACTGTTCACTCACGGTGCAGTGGGTGAACATTGAGAGCCCAGGGCACCTCAGACCTTCTGGGAGCTGCAGGTGCTATAACAAAATACTGACCTGGGTCTCATGTTTGGATGGCTTCACTATAAGGGGGAGATTCATATTAAATAACTTCACAATTCAGTAGCTATTTGTGACTTATAGTGGGGATTTAGCAAGGAGATAAAAGATTTTAACAAAGGAAAGAATCTAATTTGGGCTACTTGGATGCCTTGTCTGAGGAATGGAGCATTTAAGCTGAGATCTGTAGAGAATGGCATGGGTGAAAATATTTTAGGAAACAGGGAGAGAATGTGTGTGAGGGTTCTGAGGGAGAAAGGAGATGGATGCCGATGATTTGCTGGGAGAAGTGGTTGGAAGGACCTGGGATGGGAGACACAGTGAAGATGAAGCTGTACTAAAACACGGAAGGTTCCTGTCACATTAAAGTTTTGGTTCTAAATGTAGAGAGCTGTCACCAATAAGGGAGGGCTTTGGCATTTAAAGCACCATGCAGGTATGATTTCTGCACAGTTCAAGGCAAAGCACTCTCACTGTTTTAACCCCTTCCCTTCCATGGTTATTTTCTAACCATGAAGATGGAAGGAGCAAGGTTTATGTTCTTAGCTTGTGACTGGTGGACAACAGATATTCCACATATGCCTGTATAATGGCTGAGGAGTTGGGGTTTAGTTGATATTAAAGCCAGGATCTTAAATGAGCACTCGTTCTGTAACACGGCACTCAGTATCAAAACTTATCAGTCTCTCATTTACAGAGGAGTGTGTCTGTGTGTGCCAAAGCCTATGCCCTGTCTTGGGAATGCAGCATCTATAATGCTGTCACTCTGCCTTGAAGGTGTTCAAACTCAGTAGTGAGGCCAAGGGTGAAGAAGAATCTCCAGGACAGGGTGACAAGGCTCGAACCGGAAGGTTTACTGCAAGAGTACAATGGGTGAAAGAGATCATTAGCACACTCACATGCAGGTGTTGGGGTAGAGGGGTCTCAACGGGTGAAACGTGGCCTGGGTCTCAGGCCAACACCCAGATACACAGCCTATCAGCACAGCTTACTGGGACATCAGACCCTGCAGGTGGGAGAGACAAGGTTTGAAGTGGGCTCCTGGCAGCGGTCACAGGGATCAGCCAGAATATCTGGTATGAAGCCTTGGACTAAGATCTTGCCAAGAGCACTTACCTTGCTCCAACACTGTAGACTGCATTACAAAGCTGACACATGTGCATACTGCCTGTGGCTGTGGGACAGACCCTTGCACATCAGTTCATCTTCCGAACAGACTCACCGATTTTTGTTTGGAGTGAGCAATGCTGCTAATGCAGTTAGTTGTCATTGAAAGGGAAAATAGATGAGTTTAGGTTGCCTTCTTTTTTAGGGAAATCCACTTTACACTTAGGCCATTTTGAGACAGAAGATATCTCTCTCTCTCTCTCTCTCTCTCTCTCTCTATATATATATATATATAGAGATAGATAGATAGATAGATAGGTAGGTAGGTAGGTAGGTAGGTAGGTAGGTAGATGTTATCAGCATCTCACCAAGAACCTTACATTTTTGTTTTGAGAACCTGGTCCACTAATTTCTGCCTAGGAGAGAGCTGACATCTGGACTTTCTAAGTTCCTGCTGACTCTGCAAAATCAAGACTTCCTGTCAGTAGGACCAGGACTCAAAAGAGGTGCCAGCTGAGAAAGGAGGCACCAGTCTCCTGAAATGCCAGCCTAGCTCAGTTTCATAAGTGGAACCTGACTAGGGTTCATAGGGTTCAGAAGTACTTGAAAAATTTGTGTGATTTACTGTTGGTTAGTGTTTTTTGTTTTTTAGAAAAATCAGCATTTTTGAAGGTATTTCATGTTTCCAAGTCTTTAAATATTTAAAATGTTTCAATATTCAGAGGAATGCAGATGTAATCACTGTCTGGTGGAGATAATGGGGTCTGGAGCACTCACCCCATTTTTCTGAGGGCCAGCACACTTTCTTAACACACATCATATCCACAAAAGTCAAGCTCAAAGTCTAGTCTGTTTGTTTGTTTTGAGACAAAGTGTTGCTATGGAACCCTGCCTGACCTGGAACTCCCTATGTAGACCACAGTAGACCACGTTAATCTCAGAGAGATCTGCCTACCTGTACTTCCCAAGTGTTGGGATTAAAAGCCATCACTCCTGGGACAAGCTCAAACACTGACAGAAGTTAGCATTTTGAAATCTGATGGTTACTCAAGGTCAGTTTCTGCTAACTCCATGGTTCTCAATCTGTGGGTCTCAACCTCCTTGGGGGGTCACATATCTGGTATCCTGTATATCAGATATTTACATTACAATTCATAACAGTAGCAAAATTACAGTTATGAGATAGCAACTAAAATAATTTTGTGGTTGGGGTCACCACAACATGAGGAACTGTATTAAAGGGTCACAGCATTAGGAAGATTGAGAATCACTGCTCTAAGTGAACCCAAGGAGACCCTCTCCCAAGGAAGTAACAGGGAAGTCAGGGGGCCCATGCAGAGCTGCCAATAACAAGCCACTGAAGAGGTCTCCAACCTTCACTTTACCTGCCACTTAGAGGTCCCCAGAGATGGAGGAAGCCCGGAGCATTCCTGGTCATTCACCCAGTGCCCTGGAGGTCATCCCCAGCACTATCACTTCCTGGCCACATCCCTGTGTTGCAGAATTCTGCCAGCGCCCCTCCATCCTCTCTGGCTTGTTCACTCATTCCTCTGCTTTGTCCAAGCTCTGGCCGTTGTCTTCTCTGCAGATGTTGCTCTTGTTCTTCTGTTCTGTGCCTGGACCCTGCTGTTCCCATGCCAGGGCCTTGCCATGATGTACAGACATGCCTCAGCCTGCCTTTGCTGCCTAAAACTCCTTGCAAGATGCCGGCCACCCCAAATGCTCTTGCTCTTCACATATGAGAGATGTGCTCTCCTTTGGGCTCCTCAGGGACCCATGGCTGTTTCATTTCTCTCTGTCTTTGTCTCTAAGTCTTTACACAGATTTTCAGGAGCTGGGGTCAGGGCATCAGTTCTCACTGGCTAGTGCAACGGAGGAAATGAAGAAAAACTCAGGAGAAAGGCAGACTTCAAGCAGAGCTAGACCCACATGGTCAGCATCTCCCTCCTTCCCTTCGCCCCGTCCACCATTCCATCATCCTCTCCTGCCTCTCTCTCACACACTCTTTATCTTCTCTCTCTCTCTCTCTCTCTCTCTCTCTCTCTCTCTCTCTCCCTCCCTCCCTCTCTCTCTCTCTCTCTTCTTCCTTCCCTCCTTCCTTCCTTCCTTCCTTCCTTCCTTTCCTTCCTTTCTTTCCTTCTTTTCTTTCTTTCTTTCTTTCTTTCTTTCTTTCTTTCTTTCTTTCTTTCTTTCTTTCTTTCTTTCTGTTTCTTCCTTTCTTTCTCTCATTCATTATTTCTCTTTCACACATTCATAAAAACACACATGTGTGAAATTGCTGGTGAGTTTGATACCCAAGGGCACATGGATAAAAGGGTGAGTCTGGGGTGAGCCCACTCCGCTCACTGAGACTCATCTTGAAACAGGTCACTTTGTAGTTTGTTCAGTGGCAAGCCATATGTCTACAGGGTTATCCCTGCCCAGGGAAAGGATGCCCTGTGGAGGTGGAAGGCCAAACCTGCTTCCTCTGCCTAGGCTTCAGAGACACCATGCCAGGCCTAATGCATGTGCACATTTTAGGACAAATGCCATCAAATATTTGAATAACTACAAAAGTTCATGTAAAGTTAACCCTGCTGTTCAAATTAGACTAAAACATGTCTTTGATAGGTGTGGTATGAAACCCGAATATGGCCTACAAAACTGTGGGTGTCAGTGTGCTTTTTAAAAGGCCTAAAGTAGGGCAGTGAAAACCTCACACACAAACTGAAGATTTCATGAATGTCATGTCATTTGCATGTACACCCTAGTTTCCATTTCTTTGACTGGTCTAGTACCCATGACTTTAGGATGGAAAGGTCCTCCCAAACCCACATTTCTTTTCATTCCCATGGATTCTGAAGTCCAGAGATGAGAGTGACTTTCTCAAATCATCAGTCATCACAGGAGTGTCAGCCTCCACTCTGCTGCACCAGTCTGGGTCTCCCAGAGGAGCAAACACTTTTCAGAAGTCAGGGGCCATGGAAAAACCTATGTCCTCAGGACCCGCTGCTACCTGCACAATCCCAGCAACAGACTGGTGTAGTAGCTTGGAAGGCCAAAGGCTGCCCAGGTTTCTCCTTCCCTCCTGACTGAATGATCTCCAAGCCAAGAAAGAATTTCCTTCTCCTGGGCCTGGCTCCAGTGAGGATGCTATATAACCCTGAGGGCTACCTAGAGGGCCACCTTTGTCCAATAACCAACACAGGAGCTTTGGGGTGGGCCTTCAAGGGGCATGTATCCAAGTGTGGCATTGTTTCTCTGCTTCCCAGAGGCGGAAAAGTAGCAGCATCAAGGCAGCCGTGGCCTGGGCCAGGATTCGGGAACAGCTCTTTGGGGAGCTGGGATTGTGGGGCCCAGTGACAAAATCCACACCCTGCTCCCAGTGGGAACTGGACAGGAGGGAAGGACCAGCTCGAATGAGGAAGCGCATCAGACGCTTGTTTTCATGGGAGGCCCTGAACCAAGGAGGGTGTAAGGTAGGCATTGGGTGTGGCGGGAAGTATACAGGAAGTGGCTATGTGGCCTTCTTGTCTTTGTTTGTTTGTTTGTTTTGTTATTTTTTTTTTAACCAAGGTGACAGAGTATAACTAGATAAGTTCAAGGGAGTCCTCAAGCTTAACCTTAAAGTCATTTAGGAGGGGAAAAGGAGGCACTAACCTCCCCCAGAACCTGAACGAATGGGTAGATGAGTGGGTGGGCGAATGTGTGAATTGGTCATTCTTATTAAATCCTAATCCATTAGCACAATGCAACCCACAGAAATCCAGGGGAATGCCGCTCGCCCAGCAATGGCCACTGTCTGTTCACACGTGTCTTTTGTCATTGAACACTTGGTATCTGCACTTCTGGGGACTAGTTATTGCTCAAACAAATCCTGTAATAAGTTTTACAGTGAAAAATCTCCCAAATTCAGCAGTTCTGCAAGCTGAAACCGTGACCCATTTAGACCCAATAGGCCCAGGCTGTATTGGCTTCCAAACAGAGGAATCTGGCAGCCTCTGGGAGTTGGCTCTCCTGAAGCTCATGCAGCTAGGTCATCAGATACACATTTTTGTGTTTTAAGGGAGAGAAGTCATTGGCTTTATTTTATAATGGATAAAGAAAAGAAAAAGCAACTGGCAACAATTTTTCATATACTCATCAAGCATCCCTAATTTGAAAGGCAGCCCTCCAAAAAACTGGGATGCTGAGTATTTCCCCCCTCATCCATCCCAAGATATGGCGTTACTTTTGTTATCCAGTCTGTTACCCTGGCATCATTACTCATGCTAAGCCCCCCTCCAGAACACTTAGGAGAAAACTATAATTAATTTATTCAGTAGGCATTTGTACTTTTAGCCATCATCAATGACTGGTGGCATGCAGCATTTTTTTTTTTTTCTTCAAAACATTTTTATTTAGGATTTGGAGGCAGGAGAAAAGGTTTCTTCCTTTTTTTAAGATTTATTTATTTATTATGTATACAGTGTTCTGTTTGTACACCAGTGTCTGCAAACCAGAAGAGGGCACCAGATCACATTATAGATGGTTATGAGCCACCATGTGGTTACTAGGAATTGAACTTGGAACTTCTGGAAGAGCAGCCAGTGCTCTTAACCTCTGAGCCATCTCTCCAGTCCAAGAAAAGGTTTCTTGTTGACTTTGTGGGTGACAATGCCAGAGCTTGGCTCTGTAACCTGGTTATTGGTCCCTATGGCTATCCAGCCCAGTCCCCTTCAGGGTGACCCACATGTACACAATCAACATGCTGTCTAGTCTTTCCCGGCACCTCCTGGCAACCACTGTATAAATCCTACTTAACGGAAGACACAGTCCCTGCTCTGACTCAGAAACAGCAAACACTTGCATTTTACATGATCCTTTAGGATTTAGCATATTCTCCCTTTTGTACCTGAGTCTAAAGTAACTTGGGGGAATTGCACATGTTCATGTCTATCTGTAAATTTGTGGAAAGGGAGAGGAGTATAAACAATGTCTGGAGTTCATTTTCTCTTCTCTCTGGTCCTATTTCAGGAGATCCAAGACAGAACGGGTGTTGTTTCTCAGATAAATGCTAAAAACCAAGGTATCGAGTTTATAAATTTATCTTTTTCTCCTCAATAATTAAATAATAAATTTTTCTTTTCAGTAACCGAAAACATATTGCTGATTTCATTTAATACCTCCCTAAAGACAGTACTATATGTGTGGGTCTGGGGAGAGAAACTGCTGAGGAACCAGAGCAGTCTGCACAAGCTCTGTGAGTGAGAGAATTTTTAGTAAGCTTAGAATAGTAACTATGAGTGTCTCATTAGTTTGTTATATTGAGTAGTCTTTAAAAGTTCCCTAAAGCAATTCAAATACATGTTTAGCATATGGTAAAAACATGTAGAAGGATAATAAGATATCTTAGAATAAAATAGATGGTATAGATATTTAATACTTTCACAGTGAATTCTTCTATGTCATGACCTACATGACAGTCACCATGTACCTCAGACTTAAAGACAATTTATGGAGTCATTTCTGACTTGCTGAAAATCTAGGATGTGTACACACACAAGAGAGAGGGAGAGGAGAGAGGAGACAGAGACAGCCAGAATTTCAGTTTTGTGTTTTCACTTATGACTCTATCTTTTGAGTTGCACACTCCTAGCCTGTGAGTTCCTTGGATCTTAGGGGGCAGCCAGTGGCCATTCCTCACCCAGTCACAGCATCTCTGCACTATTTTGCCTGACTCCTCTGCTGTCTGAGCAGCAGGATAGCTGTTGAAGATGCTACCTGCCAGCATGTAGTAACACAAGCTCAGACTGAGAATCTCAGGTTCTGATCCCAGGGTGACTTTGGCGTTTTTCCACTGTGGACTGACTGAAGATGACAATGAGCCCATTGGCTTCTTTCCTCTACACTCCATCTCCTAGCTCCAACATCACAGCATCCTTACCTGCTCTTCCTCTCCAAGTTAGTGCCTAAGTCGTAGAAGGTGGATACTGGATTTCCACAGATATAACCTTGGGCTGCTTCATTGTCTAGTTGGATGAGCAGAATCTATGGATATCCATAATTCTGAGCCCCCTTGATATTGCAGCACAGACCCTAATATGGACCTCTTGAAAAAAACAAAAAACAAAAACAAACAAACAAACAAAAAAACCAGTAAGGACCTTCTTGGATGACAGTCCCTACAAGGGTATGCTCTGTGCAGTGGACACAAAGCTGTGAGGACTGGCTCTGGGAACAGAGGGCACTTTCATCTTTCCACATGTGAGATTCCCAAGTGGGAAGGTGGTCAAAGAGCTGAGTTTTGGTACAAAGTAAATGGCTCATAGCAAATGAACAGGAATGACTACAAAACAACATTTTCCTGGTGGTACAGACATAGAAGCCGTCATGTCTCTAGAGAGCAGGAAAGATATTTGTTGATTATGAAATAGCCACACAATGTAATACTTCAATACCATTTAAATTATTGAAAAAACTTTAAAATTGATTGGAAAAGTACTTATGACATAATCTTGAATGAATTTTTTAAGTGCAACAACATTGTTATGGAAGAGACCTGCTTCACATCCCCTCTAATTCAGTAGCCATATGATCTTGGGAAAAGTACCAAGCCTTATTCAGATTTTTCATTTGCAAACTGAGGGTGGAATATTGTAGCTGAGATGGGACTAGATAGACAAATGCCACCATAGTGTCTAGCCAAGAGCACTTACTAGATAGAGACTGACACTCTTCATACTCCAGGTATATTTATTCCAAGTGTGTTATTCTTCATTTATCAGTGCACCGTGGCTTTCCCAACTCCTTTAAAGAAGCAGGTAGGGCTTCTGTAGTTTGGGAAAATCAGTGGTATGCTTGTAGAAGAAAGAACAATTTGAGGGTTCAGAAGGAACAAATCATAGACAGACTTAAAGAGAGATGTTTCATTGATTAGTGAGGATGAATTCCAAAACGTTGCCTTGCATCATTTGAAAGCTGTGGAGTGGCTAGGACTGGGCATACCCACACTGGGCACAGCTTACAGGTGTGCGGACTATAACACAGGGTCTCAGAAACAGTGGAAGGGCACGTGGACCACGTCTACTTTAGATATCATGACAATATGTCCATTTTACACTACTGCAGATGAGCTGACATCAGAGGAAGCTGAGATCAGGCCGGACGAGGTGGGGGTGGATTGTACACAACTGACCTTCTTTCCTGCTCTGCATGAAAGTCTGCACTCAGAAGATTTCTTGGAATTATGCCGGGAAAGACAAGTCATTTTACAAGAGCTTCTGGATGGAGAAAAGGTAATACATGGGCAGAGCAAAAGTAAATCCATTAAGACTGTCTGACAGGACAGACTGGGATGTCATCACTGGTGTAGGGAAGCTCCAATAATTTTCACACACCCCAACTACATAAACAATGAGCAGAGGGAGCAGGCTTCTAATTTCCCAGGCATCCTATATGCCCTATGTCAAAACATCTACAATCTGAGACTCAAGCTAACTATTGTACGAAATGTTTCCTAAATGTTTCCCTGGATCTTGTAGCAGTTCCTGAGTCTCCCATTAAAATTTGGCTATCCTGAAAGGTTTACCCACACCTGGAGGGACACTATATTTTCACACGCCCATTAGTATGTCCAAGTTGTTTCTATACCATGGTATCTCTGGGACATCACTCAGGCCTAGGGGTGAGTGAGTTAAGAGTTGTGTGTGGTTCTATGCACATTCCATTGGATTGTATGGAGAGGAAGTATGCACAAGTCTGGGAGACAGGCCAGAGCTGGGCAGCCAAAAATTTTGGGTCTGGTGGATAGTGTTTGGGAGCCCAAACTATTGTACGTGTCCCTGGCATGGCCACAGGAATATGTATTAGCTTCAGATTGCTACAAAGAAATAATTAAGAAAGGTTATTTATGAAAATAAAAAGTTGTTCAGACCCAGAGTTCTAGAGTTCAGGTCTAAGACTGAGCATCCCCATTTGTTTGGAACTTTGTTGCGGTCTGTAGCATGGTGAAAGAATGGGCTGACGTTTGGAGCCAGGAAGAGAAGGAAAGGAGAAAGAGAGAGGGGAAAGAGGGAGAGACACACAGGCTGCCATCCCATAAAGCTCTTCAACCCCAGTAACATATGTACCTCTCACTGGGCCTTACCTCTTAAAGATATATAGCACCTCCTAATATTATCACCATAGGGAACAAACCTTGACATGTGAACCTTTGGTGGATACTTGTCCAAATCATACCAGAGAGCCATGGGAGGCACAATAGTATTAGGGTCCCAGGAAAGGGTCCTTTTACCCAAGTCTAAAAAGAGAACGGAAGATGAAGCACATATCATATAATAAATCAGACCCAAGTTCAAATCTTCACTGGCCACCTTTGTGGAGCTGCTTTCTCATCCGTCCTGTGGTGCTCTTAGCACCCTCTTCATGCAGCTCTGGCAGGCTTAGATAGGCTAGGAGAAGAGACTAATTGAGAATGGGGTACATGGGAGGTGCTCGATAAAGGCTATTCTCTTCCCTTTGCAAAAAACTTGTGGGCATCGGGTCTTGAGCAGAAACCAGGTTCTTCCCTGGGGATGTAGGCTAAGGAGATGCTCCAGTCAAACATGAGGGGATGAGGTGGACCCAGCAAACTGTGTAAGTATTGCAAGGAGATGAATGCATGAGACTCAGGTCCAGGCTGCCCCTGAGTTGGTGAGGGTGGATCTAATTGGGGCCTGCTGAGTGAGTAGGCTGAGTTTCTGGAAACAAATGACAATCCAGAGGTCCAGGATGGGCACATGCAGGTCTCAGGGACTGCAGCACATTTCTTAGTCTCCTTGAAGGAGTTGTAAAGCTGGATTGATCTTTCCCAGGGTTGGATAAGAGGACTGGCTTGAAATGCTGGCCACAATGGCCGCTGCCAACCTCTCAGCAAGCATTTCACCTGCACAGTCACCAGTCCCAGCGTGTTTATGGGCTTCCATGGGGCCACTGGTTTGGGTTACCATACAGGGTGTCTACCGGGAGTGCTCTGCCTGTGTGAACCTTGCTATGGACTCTGCAGCTAATCTTATCTGGAATCTCCCTGCTCTGGAACCTGAGAGTTGGTGTGTCCCTTTTTGCTTCTTCTACTGCCCCCTGCCTTACCTCCCACTGTTACTGCTGAACCCCAAACTACCTTTCCTTGCCTGCCTCTGTCATTACTGATTCTCCTGACCCCAGGGACCCGACGTATCTGTATGCATATATGTGTATATATATTCTTCATGACCAATAGCTGAGGACTAATTGCGAACAGTTGGCATCTATCCACATATTAATAAGCTGACAAAGACAATTGAATATTGGGTAAACACCTAGTAAATTGATGAGAGCTAAGAGACCCAGGTTTTCTGTAGAAACGTCTTTTGCCTTACACCCTTAATGGATTAATTATATAAAAGCAGCAATTTTGGGGGAGGGATAAGTTTCCTCCCCACGGGATATTTTCCAATGCCTGGGGACATTTTGTCATGACTGGGGCCAGAGGATTTGCTACCAACCCTTGGAGGTCAGAGGCCAGTGATGCTGCTACACATACCACAGTGTATATGGTGAAAAGGGAAGGGGGAAACCAAATGTCAGCTTCTCCCTGCTTTCCTCCCAGGAAAAGGAAGCTGGCTTCACGATGGATCTTCTCAGTGTTTTGGTAAGAGGAGAAATGTATAGCTGGGTGGAAACACAGACTCCTAACACCAGCACTTGAGAAATTAAAAAATATAATAAAAAGTAAAAGAGGCCAACCTGGTTTACAGAACAAGTTCCAGGACAGCCAGGCTACAGAGAAACCCTGTCTCAGAAATAAGAAAGTAAAACTAAATAAAAATAAATACATAAAAATAAAACAACAAATAATAAATATGAAAGATGCTCAGCCCTGCAATGCTTTGTATTAGCTTTCCATTGCTAATGAATAGCCATGAACTTAGTGACTTGAGACAATGCACATTTATCACCTCAGGAATCCAACACTGTAGGGCTCTCTGATTCTGGTAGAGCACCGCAGTATAGGGATGCTGACAAGAGCATCCTTTCCAGGATCATTCAGATGCTGGCAGACGTTGGTCCATATCTCTGTATGTCTGAGGTTTGATGACTGTCAGCTGAGACATTCTCAGCTTCCTGGGAAAGGCCTGCATCCCTTGCCCTGTGGTCTGCTCTCTCCATCTTCCCAGCCAGGCAGAAGTGTGTGTGTGTGAAGCCTTTCTTACTGGTGAATCTCTCTGCTTCTGCCTTATCCAGCTTCTGTCTTTTCTTCTGTTGCTACTTTCCACTGGACTCTTTGGCTGCTGGAAGCAGGGATCGCCTTGGCCTCACCAGATGATGATCCAGGAAGATCTCCAGAAGCCAGGTCCCCTCAGAGCAGCTGTCTAGCCTAGTGTGTGTGGGAAAGGCAGTCTGGGATCCCAGGAGATGTTTGGGGTTATAACTTGCTGCATTGTGTATTCACTGTGCACAATACTCATCTAATATCCTTTCTCAACTTCTGGGAAAACCTCTCTAGACACCCAGGTGTCCTTATTCTTCCAAGACCAGCAGGGTGGTGGTGGTGGAGGTCAACCCTTCCTGGGCACACCAGTGGGCAAGCTCTGAGGTTTATAGGCCTGGCCCAAAAGAGTCCCAGTTCCAATCTCTTGCAGCCAACAGAAGTCCTCAACACATTCCCTGTGTCTTGTTTTTGCAGATTGTATGGCTTTCTCAGGCACATCCACCATCCAGTGACAGCTTTCTTGGGGTCTCATTTGGGTAGACCGGGATCTGGAACACACAGGGGACTGCCTTTCCCACACGGAGTAGGGGGGCAGGCAGCAGGGACTTCATCCTTCCTGGGGTTTTACTTAAGCTTCAGTCTTCCTTATCTTCCCTGTTACACAGCAGGAAGCTGTCACAGTGTGTGGGCTGCAGCAGCAGGGGTCCCCAGGATGTGCAAATAGAAGTGTTTGAATCCTAGCGGGGGGTAGCAAAGAGTGGGGGCGGGCACTGAAACTGCCAGCTCCTACTTAGTATCCCTGTACCTGCAGGGAGAGGCGGTGGCAGAGAGAGAATCCAGTCTCAGCAACCTGGAACAGAGCAGACCTGGGTACCAGAGGATTCTCATGCAGGCTGAGCAGTGGTGCTTGGCAAGTGTCACTTGAATTGGTTGTGTTGGTTGTTGAGTTGAATTGGTTGTGCTTGATGCTTCTAGTCTCAGGTAACCAGTAGGAGCTGGGAGGGGCTTAGTGGCCTCCTTGGTCACTGGAGAAGCAGGTCAGTGTGGGTGGAGAATACACTCAAGGCTGTGTATAGAGCCCTCCGGTGTCCCAGCCTCACCTCTCCACTTTCATCACCAGCAAGCTCGGCCACTTTGATCCTTAATGGAACTTTCCAAAGCTTCCCTTTCTTTATCTTCAAAATGGAGTTCTCTACTCCTTGTCTGTCCATTTGTGGCAAAGCGGCAGGAGGTGCTGCATGCCTCAGCCTGAGACTCCCTGAGCTGAGCCCCCCCCCCCCCCCCTCCCCAGTATCCGGACCTGAGGAGGGAGGGAGCTCTCAGCTTTAGTGCTGTTGTGGTGTTGTGGTTGCTGCTGTCTTTGTAGTGACCTATCTGTTTATTCTCTACTGAAAACCCCAGGACCTGGGTCATGGTCCCTAGGATAGGAAAAACCTGTCAAGAGATCTGTGAAGCAGGAATGCCTGCTTAGATGGATGATCTCTTGAGGCAAGGAGTGTTAGGGACATGCTGTGGAGAACATGCCCAGTGGGCGTCCAGAAGAGTCTGAATGGATCTTCTTGTCTTGCAAAGATGGCGGAGGATGCATTAAAGGTCAGAGTGGGGCTGAGAAAGCTGTGCCGTGCTGCAATGGGGCCTCTCAAAGTTTGAATGCATTCCATGAGATGTAGCCTTTTCTGAGAAGGAAGAAACTACTGAGGTTGGAGTCTGGATTGACAGGTGGCCTCAGGATTTAGAGACTGAGGCAGGGAGGAATGTGAGGAAACAGACCGCAGGAACTCATGTGGGGCTGAGAACCTATGGTTCAGAGGTAGGAGACTGCTCTAAACCAGAGACAACTAGATAGAGCTGAGCTGGGGGTGCAGCCTCTGGGCCTGCTCCACTCCCCACATGTCCACCATCCAGATGCATACAGTCTTACATCTACATATTCATCACCACACCTGCTGCTCTTCATATGATTTTTCTCTACTCTCTAATGTCTTCTGAATCTCTGCATTGGGCAAGTGACATAAATTGTCCCCCTCTTGATCCTTCAGTAGCCTGGAGATAGTACTTTAGGCTTTATGTACTTCCTATATAGTTTTTCATGTTAATGTTGTGGAGTGGAAAGACATCTAAGCACCCATCAATTCAGCTCCCCGGCTAGGACTCAGTGCTAACCATGTACCCTGCCCTACTGCATAGGTGACATTCTCAGTCTCCAGGACATGGTTCCTGGTCCACTGTGGCCTTAGCCCTGGTCTATAATGACCTCATCCCTGGTCTAGCACGGTCTTATCCCTAGTCCACCATGGCCTTATGACTGGTATATTGTGACTTTATCTCTAGTCTACTATGGCCTGTCCCTTGTGTAAGATGACCTTATTTCTGCTTTTTCATGGTCTTATCCCTGTACACTGTGATATTATTCTTGGCCCACCATTGTTTTTGTCAAGCATGGAACTAGAGTTTGAGTGTATGTAGGGATAGTGGAAATATGAACACACTTAAGCAAACATAAAGAAGATTTGTCTATGTCTTCACAAGACACCAGGCTATTGGGAGCCTTATGAAGAGCCTGCTCCAAGGCCACCTCCAGCGTAATGCAAGAAAATTCATGAAGGCATCAAGGGCTAGGCTTTTTTCTATCTGAGGGTATTTAGAAATAAGTGTCTATCTGACTGGTAAAACAAGAAAACACACACACTTTCTGATGTTAACTTTCTCTTTTACTTCATCTTAAGATGGTCTCTGACTCTTTCTGTCTCCACACAGCTACAAATCTCCACATTGTTATATTCTATACATATATGTCTTTCTTTATGTACATATGGCTGTACATCTCTATACACAGTTACATCTGTTTTCACATGGCTACACATCTTTCTTTTACATACATTTCTCCTCTACATCTCTTCTCTACAGCTTCATCTTCCTTACCTCTACACAGTTACAAATCTCCACACATCTCATTTACACAGCTCTATCAGCCTACAGCACGTTACACAGTTCCTAGATTTCTCACACAGATTTCTTCTAGATTATTCACTCATTCTTTACTCATTCATTCTTTCACCCACTCATTGCCTCACACTTCTCTCATGCTTCTTCATCTCTCACCCAGTGTGCGCGCATGCGCACACGCGCGTGTACACACACACACACACACACACACACACACACACACCTCCCTCACGTTCTGCAGCCGCTCTCACATAGCTCTGCACAGCCATATCTCTCCACACTGCCATTGCTGCTCTCCCTCAGTCAAACTCTGGACAATTATAAGTTACATTTTCTAGGGCCTTACCCATACTCATAACACAAGATAAGTCATGTGGTTTCTCTTAGGCTAGTAATGTCACATTGACCCATGCACGTAGCTCTAAGTTGGTGTGGGGTCCTAGACATTAAACAATTGGCTGAACCGTGGACAGTCAGAATATGTGCAGAAAAAGAGCTACTGCAAGGACTATGTCTTGATATAAACAGCCTGACCATGATTTAGCAATAAACAACACCTGGGAATTAGCCTTTGTGTATTTTCTGCAGGGGCAGCTTTGTCATTTTGGACTAGTTTTAAGGTCTTTGCAAAATGTGTAAAAGGCTGTCTTTGAGACTGAGAATACTGTTACTTTCCTGTGTCAGTAAAGAAGAACATTCTGGTATTATTTCTATCCATCAGAATTATACAGCTTAAACAGAAATCCACAGCTAAATGTGTGCCCAGAGATGTAAAACACACTACCAAAGAGCTGTGGAAAGCACCCCACAACTGTTCTTGTAGGAAGGTATAATGGTGGCACATGAGAAAGTTACAGACAGAAAACAATCAGTTTCCACACTCGGTGACCCCACAGCTTTGCCAGGTGGGGCTCCCCACCAGGGAGATAAATGTCTGGTGGGTCAACTTGTCAAACACTAGTTATCACCTGTATACTCCCACGGGTCCTCGGCGCCAGGTCTCCCACATTTTCTACATTTCTAAATAAAAGCCTCCTAGGAGAGGGCATGGCAGTGTATCCATGTTTGCCCCTCAGAATCCTCATTCTCCCTCTCCTGTGCTGCCTGAAGAGCCTTTATTCTTATTCCTAGAGGCCCCAGGGCATAACTTCCTTCTAGTGAAACTGGTCTGTCTTTGCTGAGACCATTGCGATTGCAGGATCTGTCTTGGACCTGGGGAAGCCACAGCCCTGGAACTCCAGGGTGGCTTCAGCAGAATTCATTTCCTTGTGTGATCAACTCTAGTCCCCTCCAGCAGTACCTGGGAAGGTAATTACTCTGTTACTTTGCGCTGCCTTTGCATCATTGATTAATGATTCCCAGAACCACGGCACATTTCCCTGCAAGCATCTCCATTTGTTGTTGTGTGGGGGGTTTAATGCATGTTAATTGTGGGCCGTCAGTCACTGCATTCTGGGGTAGTATCTTATACCCTTCCACTCCACTTCGGGATCCGTCCAGACTCACTCCAGTGCTGGTTTCTTTGTGTTGTTTGTTATTCTCTTTGATTACATGACAAATTAAACAACTGATTATTCTTGCATACAAACTCATTGTAAAATGTGACTTTGACCTTAGTAACCAGCTCAAAGGGAGAGATTTTTGCTCTGGACAGCATATCTCACATGCTCTTCCCAGGTATCTTTAACTAAAGTGCTTGCAGGATGTTAGCAAGGTTACTAACTGTGTTGTTTCCAAACTTCCTGTTTCGCTGAATCACCAGAACTTGGTAGAAAGCACAGCTGCCCATGACATCCCAGGTTAATGGCTTCTGAGGCTCTCTCTGTGTGACACACTTTTTACACAAGGTGACTTTTGAGTTGACCTATAACTTGCCTTCTTCATTTCTGCTCTATGTGTATAAACTTACATATATACACACATATGCATACATACATATATGCACACACATTCATTACATGACTGGCCTTTTACCTAATTACACAGAAGTGCTACATACACACACACACACACACACACACACACACACACACACACACACACACACACACATGCTTTCCTTCCTTATCCCTAACCCAGCCTCTGGGTCCCCTCCCTGTGAGTTACTTTCTCCCATGCAGCCAGTGCAAGACACCCTCAGCCGCGCTTTCGAAAGCCTGTCCTTTCCCACCATTGCTGGACAGCAGCCTCAGACCACAAACATCTTGAAGGCATGATTCTGTTTCTTTGCATCTCCAATGGGTGGGGCACTTGCTAATATGCTGTGTAAGAGTAAATGAATGAAGGAAAAAAGAGACCAAGTATGTTCCAAGCAACATGCTTAAATTAGAAGAAACAGCATTTCTCTGCCTAACTGGTGTCCTTGGTTTCACGTGTCAGTGTGAGTTCTTTAGATCATCTGCACCAGAATCTTCTGGGTGTGTTCTCAAAATGCTATTTCTTTTTCTCTTTCTTTTTCCCTCCCTCCCTCACCTCCCTCCCTCACCTCCCTCCCTCCCTCCTTCCTTCCTTTCTTCCTTCCTTCCTTCCTTCCTTCCTCCTTCCTTCCTTTCTTTCTTTTAGATTTATTTATTTATTATGTACACAGTGTTCTGCCTGCATGTATCCCTGCAGGTCAGAAGGAGGCACCAGATCTCATTACAGATGGTTGAGAGCCACCATGTGGTTGCTGGGAATTGAACTCAGGACCTTTGGAAGATCAGCCAGTGCTCTTAAACTCTGAGCCATCTCTCTAACCCTCAAAGTGCTTTATCTAAGGCCCAACTGTGCACCTACTGAACTGAAAAACAGATTGGGACTATGATGTTTGTGCAGCAGTTTTGATAACTGTTACAGGTTCTACTGTTTCCAATATTTTTTTAAATTTTTTGGTCACTGTGACAGAAGACTTGAGGAAAACAACTCAGAGGAAGAAAGGTTTATTTTAGCTTATAGTTTCTGGAGGTTCTGGCCCTGTTCCTTTGGGTCTGAGAGGGAGACCATCATGGTGGCTGTAACATGTGGCAGGGATAGATTGTTCACCATATGGTGACCAGGAAGCAGTGAGGGAACGTGGGCAGCCAGGGAAAGCCATTCTCTTCAAGGGAAGGCCTAAAGTGACTCACCTTTTCCAACTAGGGCTCACATCTCAATAAGACATGAACTGGCAAGTCCATCAGTGGATTAATACACTGATTAGGCCAGACCCTCATGATCCAGTCACCTCTCAATCAGTCCATCAGCCAGCTGGCCACCCAGCCTTTAATACACCAGCCTTTGGAGTACTTCAGATCTCAACAGTAACAATTCCCAAGACCCTCACATCCAGGTTTAGAGTACTCAGCAATCCTGGCTAGACACACTCCCACACCCCATCAATCAAGTGCCGATAAACATATCCTTAGTGAGGACAGTGGTGGGTGCTGTGCTGTGAATTGTCTTTGGAGCTTGTGGTGTGTCTCACACTAGGAACAGGCAAACCGGGCCAAAGTCGCTACTATCCTTCCACCTGGTCCCAGAGCCTGCAGAGAAAGGAGGGAGGCTTTGGCATTGCTGTTCATGGTGGAAGTGGCACAGGCAGGCAGGCAGGGGGCATCCCTGCTCCTTGTCTCAGAGAGAGAAGTCCTTATGTAAAAGAGACCCAGCACTGTGCTTCTTTGCACTGCTGCTGTGTTGACACACTCGAACAAGCAGAATCTCAACATTGCTTTAGGATTCTTTTCTCTCATAACTAATGTGACTGATGTTCTAGGTCATTGTGACCCACTTAGAAAACATAGAAACCAGAGTTTATGGGAATCATTACAAATATGACCCTTGCAGTCTGTCCCCTTTTCATGGTTTTAGTTTAGTTTTTCTTAGCAATTTTCTTTAATTAAGTGAATAACCAAACTCTTACGCCTTCAGATGCTAAATCGATGGATCCAACCGCCTATGAATCAGAAAATATTTTTGAAGCATTGTGTCTGTTCTGAGCTCTTGCAGGCTCCAAACCTCACTTAATTTTCTCTAGACAATCCAGTGCAACCGCATAGACAGTGCTGGCGTTGTATTGAGTATTCAAAATCATCTAAAGATGACTTAAAGCAACAGGAGAGATAGAAGGGACTTGAGTATCTGTGGCATTTGGTAGCAGTGGTCAGAGGTTCTGGAAACATTCCCAAGGATACCAAGGGATGACTGTACCCAATCCGTTTGCTAGTCCTAATAGCATGTACTGAGCACACAAGGGGAGGGGTACATCGTTCACCTACTCACAAACAGAAAAGAGAAATAGACACATGGCAGATCCAATGCTTACAATGGCCCCTCTGGGCCTCATCTATGAACTTGAGTGCTGCACCAGATTACGGACTAATGCTACCACAGACAGCTTCCAAAGACACGTAGTTGGCCTTGGCCTTGCCCTTTCTACATGCACCACTGAGGTCTTGCTTTGGGACCATGTGCTCTGGTGAGCTGCCACCTGGTGACTCTGGCTGTCATTGTCCCTCATATTTCATCTCCAGCCTCCCTGGCTTTCTAGACAACCTGTTGTTTGTCGTCTGCAGATGGAGGTGTATTTACTTTCTCAGTTATCCACCCACTGGGAATGACTGTACATCATCTAGCAGGTCTTTAAAAAGTTCTCCTGGAGAAACAAAAGTTCCCCTTGTCTCAAGTGATCGATCGATAGCATCAAGGCATGAGGGCTTTCTTAGTCATGAGTAAACACGGATGGAGCCCTCTCCGGGCTAATTTAAATGGAAGAGCAGGTAATAGTTCACTTGGGCTCATTTTCTAGTTTTTAAAATGCCATTTCTTTTCTAACAGAATCAATTTTTAAGCTATTAACCCAGCTCTCTTTAGACATTTTCCTTGTGGTTTGGTTTATTATGGTTGTTACTTAAGCCTCCCCAAAGGGAAGCCTTGGATCAGATTGTGGTATGTGCTCCAAAGGCCCCACTACAGGCACTGTGGAGGTTTTAATGGGGGTGATGCTTGGGAAGGGGAGAAGTTTTGGGGATGCCTGTGCTGGTGTTGACACTGTGTCTTCACCTCAAAAGCTTGATGGTGGGACCTCTGAATTTCACCTGTAAAGGTTACAAGAAAAAAAAAAAGTTTAAACAGCCCAGGATAACTCTTTGTTATCAGTCTGTATTGTGATACTCTACTAAAAGACTTGAGGTGTGGTTACCTTATAAAGAAAAGAGGTTTCCTTAGGCTTACGGGTCTGGATGGCTGAGGACTCATATGTGGTGATAATCTTCCAGATGGCAGAGTCTCAGGGCGACACAGGGCATCATGTGACAAGACACAGGGAGTGTGGGTGAATGTGAGCCTTCTCATCTTTTTCTTTTAAGGTCAGCATTCAGTCTTTTTGCCCCAATGAACCATATGCTAGTAACTACCTCCACAGAGGCCCTCCTCCACACCCTCATGCCCCACAATGGGCAGCAAACTTTGAGTCCTTGGGAGGTAGTCAATCTGGATTCACATTGTAGGGCCCTCCTTACAGTGCTGGCAATCTTGTGCCACTTTGCAAGGGAGCCATTGGCAATAGCTGTGAGAATTTAAAAGCTCACCCCGGGCCTCCTGTCTGGTTCCTAGAACTTTATTCCTCAGATGTACCCTTCAATTCAAAGTGACATGTGCAGTATGAGGGTGGCTGTCACAGCCCTGCATGTGTCAAATATTTGAAAGTAAGCTTAAATTCGTGAAAAATTGGTCAAATAAGCTGTGCTGGAATAGTCTGTAACTATTAGTGAAAGTCAGATGTGTCTACGAGAGGCTGTTAGGAAGGCGCTGGGGGAAGGGTGGGGGGAGGTGCGTGGGGGGCTGCTCAGGGAAAAGACTAGCTGTAACTCTGTAGACATGTCAGGAGCAATGTAAAGCAAGCCTGATTTGCATTAAGAAGACCTTTGGGAGGCAGACAGCCGTTCCCTGATTCCTGCCCTGCCCCCCCCCCCCAGTCCTGGAAAACTCACTGTAAGATGAAACATCCCAACATCACATGCACCCAATCCACCAAACAACAATCTGATTGGATTTACTCTAAAGCCCCAAGTGCCTGTACCATTCCCCACCAGCTCAGGCTGTGACTGTGCGCACTGAGCCTCAGCAGGGGTTTCGCTGGAACACCAGTGCTGGTGACTGTGGCAAGACTTCTCTTACTATTTCCTTTTTTGAGATGGTCTCATTTGTGGTCCAGGCTGGGCTTCAAAAAAGCTTCTCAACTAATCCTCCTGGTTCAGCTTCCCTAGTAGCTGGGGATATAGGTGTATGCCACTTTCAGCCTTCAGATCCACCCCCAACACACACACACACACACACACACACACACACACACACACATGCACACACACATACCTTCCTTGCCTCAGAATTTAGTACTGGCATTTGCAGGTATGTGCCACATTCCGTCTTTGTGTTAATGCCTCCCCGACACCCCTGCCCTTTCATACTTCGGTGTTGGCATTACAGCTGTGTGTCACTACTACCTTTTGGTTAAGCATTTGTAAGGATGAAAATACTTGGAGAAATACTGACTTTGGCCATATTCTTAGTTCCTTTGGGTTTTATTCATCATTCATTCATTCATTCATGCTGGAATCTGAATCATTGTCCCAAGTCAGAATCCCTGGACAGCTAGCTAGGGTCTCCATATGGATATGCTCTCAGGAAGTATTTTGGAGTGGGGAAGTCAAGGCTGGCCTGGGACAGCTATAGTGCAATGACTTCAGCTGATCACCCCCAAGCAGTGGCTCTGAATTGAGACAAAGTGGCCCTAGCCTCATGACTCCATGTTGACCTGTTGCTAGGGGCAAGTTGTCACTGGGAAGAGATATGACCTTGCCCCATGTGCTTCCTGTCAGTGAAGGAGTGTGGGCTGTGGTCCAGGAGCAAGTGTCTACATGGAGAGTACAGGAGAACATCCTGTACTCACACTTGTCTTGGCTTTGTGGAGACAGCAGTACCAGACTTGCATTTTAGATGTACCTGGGTTCGACTCCTGGCTCAGTTACTCATTGGCTGATACCAGATAGTCCCTGGACAACTGCTTGTCCCCAGTAAAACTTGCCTCATTATGAATTGGGGAATGTCTTATTTGTTAGGGGGCTTAATGTAAGAAAAAGGACTTAGCAACTACAGCAGTAAGTCCCAACAGATACATCTACAAAACACTCCCCAAAATAAAGGCTCAGAGAACATTGCAGAAGAGGGGCCAGAGACAGGAAGAGAATGTTGAATGCAGGAGAGATAGTCTTCCCCAGGGAAGAGCACACCAATTGCTTATTCAATACCAAATGGTCAGCCCTGAAAACATAAACATACAGGTAAGATTACAGAGACTGAACAGGTTGTATTTAGGAATGTATATATGTATATACATATATATTCCATGTATGTAATAACAATTAATGACAAAAAAAGGCCTCAAATTTGAAAGCGAGCAAGGAGGGGTATATAGGAGTGTTTGGAGGGAGAAAAGGGAAGGGAGAAATGGTATAATTATATGTTGGTTTTTTGAGAAAAGATTTTTCTCTGTAACAGCCCTGGCTGTCCTGGAAGTTGTTTTGTAGACCAGGCTGGCCTCAAACTCACAGAGATCCATCTGCCTCTGCCTCCTGAGTGCCAGGATAAATGTCACCCAGATGGATTGATCGGGGTGGTTGTGTCACTGGGTCAGATTAAAAACTACCACATAGGGGATTCAGTGTAAGTGTGCCACACGGGTTGTGATTGGGATAGTGCAGCCTGGCATTCTTGCAAGCCACTAGTGCTGTCACCTCCAAATATCCTGTGAGTGGCTGGAGACTGGCCCCCTGGTCTTCGCAAGAAGCATAGGCATGTATCACACGCCTAGAGTCTGACTCTAGCACCCTCTCTCCCTGCAGGTGTCCCAGAAGGTCCCCCTGGTGATTGTGCAGGGCCACCTGGTCTCAGAAGGGATCCTGCTCTTTGGCCAGCAACACTTCTATATCTGTGAGAATTTTACTCTGTCTCCCACAGGCGATGTCTACTGCACCCGCCACTGCTTATCCAAGTGAGTTCTCTGCTTTCCCCAGCAGATTCTCCAGCCCCACCTCCTTGCAATCCCCTCTCTTCCACTTCCGACTGTTTACTGAGGGCTTAGAACCTGTGGCCATGGCTATCCAAAGCCAGCTTCTGGCCTGGGTAACATGTTGCATGGCAGCCCCTCATGTCTCTACTTCCAGGAAATATATTGTAGTGCTTGAGGACCTCCCTCTGGTTATTTAGATAACAGACTTCAATCACATCAGGTTATGCATTCAACAACTGGCTGGCTGGCCATCATTCTTCATGCAGAGGCATTTGAGTGCCATAGCCAGCACAGAGAGTTCTTGGGATAGAGGTTGGAGCACACTATCATTCTAGAGCAAAACATACATGATGCAGGGGCATTTACATGACCATACTTGGGAGATATCCTGGCACTGACTGATATGATAAGGGGGCTGCCTGAAGATGTGGCTAAGATCTAACAATGGGTAAGATTTGCATTGGACTTTTGAACCATCATCCAGGTCCAGGTTGAGTAACACATGTATTATTCCAATACTCAGGAGGCTGAGGCAGGAAGATCCCAAGTTTGAGGCCAGCAAGGACTACACATGTGAATCCTATCTTGAGTAAACAATACAAAGTAACCAAGTGAGGAAAGAAACTGGAGTCTTCCATCTTTACCCCAACTAAGAGCAGACATTGCCAGCAGGAAATCCTAAGGCCCTTCTATAGTGACAAATGTTTGGTCTTTCAGGATTCCACTAGCTCTTACTGACCACTCTGTGCTCAGGAAGGACATCCATTCAAATTCAAACTTGCAGTGTTTTGCGGTTGTCAAGATGTGTGTTTTCCATGGTCCTTGCACTTAATAGAGTTTTTTCACTATAGGTTGTAAAGGTTCCTATGTGACCAAGTAACTTCTTAGCCTAGTGACTTTCAAAGTGGCTTACCGCAGAGTCACCTGGAGGGATCATTAGAACAGACTTCCGGACTCTGCCCTTCTCTAGTTTCTAACTCAGGATCTAGTAGGATCTGATATCTTGCCAGCTCCTAGCTTAGGCTGATTCTATAGTCACGGGGGACCATACTTTGAAAACCATTGTTTCTGGATGTTGGCAAAGAATTCAGTATTGACCTCTCAATAATAAGAATTTTAACTCCCAGTTCTCATGATTTCCAGCTTGTGTCAGGAAGCCGGAGTTAAAGAGTGTGTACAAGAGTGTGTGCCAGCCCACCCAATTTAGATTAGGGTTGAAATTTGCTTTATTATACTTGCTGACCTCCTCTCCCCGCTAATTTCCATCTTTTATTCATATTGAAACCTCTCCTATTACTACAAGTCTTTGAAGCTTTTCCAAAGCTGGAGGAGTATAATTAATACTTGGCACACTCACCCCATCTTCTTGCTCATGTTTTATGGATACTGATCAATACGGACAGTGGCTCTGCAGGCTGGTCTTTGTAAGCTGATGGAAGCTCTCTGCTCTTTCTAGTTGCTCAGCATGCCCATGTAATGACATGCACAACCCATTGCTTCACGCTTCCTCTGAGCGTGGATTGAAGTGGCCTTAGATAAGATCCTATTGATCAGCTACGCTTTGTTTTAATCATCAAGTTGTCTATCCCTGCAGTTGTAAGAGAAGCCCCGCAGTCAGGCATTTTCATTTGTAATGGCAAGAGTGACTTCCTTGTCTGGAAATATACTTTTCTAGAATGCAGGCAGAGTGGAATCAACTGACTACCTTTGGGTACCTCCAGGAAATTGCCTGGGTATTTTTAGTCACAGAAGGAAATGTTTGTTAATCATACAGCCACCACCCCCGCCCCCCCCCCACCTGCCTGATCTTGTCTATGGCCTGAGAAAGTGCTGGCACAACTAGAGAGGCAGCTTTCCAAGCCAGGCTCACAGATCATGTCAGATCAATGGGGCTTAAGCCTTATTTTGATCATGGAGACTAAAGGAAGATACATAAATAAGCCTGTTAAAAATAAAGCCAGGCCAAGCCTGAAATGCTTCTCTAAAAGCCATCAAGTTGAGCACAGCTGAGCATTAAACCTTGGAAGGAGCTCTCTGATGCACCATAAAAACATTCCCAAATAAGCCCAAGAACACTATGAGTACCCCATCACTGGACTTAGGCATCTTCTTCAGAACTGAAGAAGCTCCTGAGAAACTCTTAGTTATACTGGGTTCCCTCCATGGCTGGAAGTTCAGTGGCTGTATTAGTTCATTAGGGCTGTCAAGAATTAGGTGGCCTAAAAGAACCACAGAATTTTATGATTACACAGCCTTACAAGCCAAAAGAATGGATTAAGGTGTCAGCAAGAACCCACTTTCTCAGCTGCTCATGGGAAGAAGCCTTCCTTTCCACTTGGTTTCTGGTGTCTGGTCTGTCCTTGGAATTCCTTGGCTTGTACACAGACATCCCACCAGCTACATGGCTGTCTTCACATCATCTTCCTTGTGTGTCTCTGTGTCCAATCTCCCATTACATGATGTCATCAGTTGTCTTAGATTAGTGCCCATTCCATTTATTGTAAGTGCATGACTTCTATAAATGTCCCATTTTCAAATAAAGTCATATTCTGACATAAACACATCCCTTTAGAAAGTCACAATTCTACCCCAGAACAGTGGCATCCACCAGAATCTTAGTGGTCAGGTATGAAACCCAATCCTCCTTCCATGTCGATGGGCAGTATTGAGTATCATTTCTCTGTTGAATTCAATTCTGCAAAGTTATTAAACATTCATCTCATGCTTGGTACCTCCAAAAGACACAAAGAGATGAGACCACTGAAGAGTATACCATCCCTGAGAGATACCAGCCATAAATTTCAAGTATCATTCTGACAAAACCAAGTGACTTCAAATAGGAGCAAACGGAAGGATATTTTATTTTGAAACTTACTTCAGCTGTCAAAGTCCAGGCCACTCAGTGTTGCAACTACCATTTACTTAACATAGTGGATTTCCCTAGTGTAACTATTAAAAATTATACGAAGGCCACTCTAGACAATTTCATATGTCAAGATGGCTGCTGGGAAGTAGAACTCTGGACAGCATCCTATGAACTGTAACAACAGGTTCACCTATTGATGAACAGGGACCAAACAAACTCCTCCTCCTCCCTTCCCATTCACCCTGGGTGTCTGAGTGCTGATTTATTTAGCATGATATGTAAGATGAATTGTTACCCAAAGCACCCAGTGGCACCTGTATGAATACTGTCCCTGATGGACCTCAACTTGAACTTCTATCAGTGAATTCAACAATGGATGTAGTTCAGCTTTTCTGAAGATCCATGACGGTCGATTCTGCACTATATGGTTATACAGTTCTGATAAGCATGAGAAAATGGCTGTTTCTTTTCTCCCCAAATCCCTTACTATATTCCAGTTCATTTTTTTTCCTCGGGCTGTCCATGTGTCACAGGTGTCAGTTGTGGTATCTGTAGCATGGGGTAACTGAAAGGAGGGAGATGTAGAAGAACCCCCTGAAAATTCTGAGGAGAGCCTTTCTGCCTCCAAGGACATTGTTGAATGAGCTTGGGTTTAAGAGTCAAGAGGACCTGGGTTTGGCTGCAGCAGCAAAATGTAACCTTGGGGAAACATCACCTCTGGCAAGCAGCTTCCAGATTTATAACTGGAAAGGACCGTGGTGCATGCTCAGGGGAGACGCATTTAGGATCAAACATGGAATGGGGAAGTACTGAGCAGCAAGGGAGCACGACAGTCACTTAGCAAACATGCACAGGCCTCAGGTGAAGATACAGGGACAGAGGCCACAAGCAAAGGCCTCTGCCTATGCCCAGCCTGCACAGGAGATGCTGAACAGCTCTGTAGAGGACCTCTAAGGTGTAGTGGGTGTTTTCTGTGGGTCTCACAGCAGGGGCCTACAAGGGCACAAAAAAGATTAGTGGTTGCCATTCCCACCAGATCTTGCTTGACCTGGATGCTGTTTGGCTTAAGCCAAGGGTGGGAGTTAGAATTATCACCATCGCCCCTCTGAAAGTCAGAAATATTTAGAAACAGCTCAACTTACACCCACAATGGCACCAGAAATGCACAATGGATCTCAGCCAGCAGCAGCTTTGAATTAAAGTCTCATGGCCAAGGCTTCCAAAGCCAAAACCACATTTCTCTCTGATTAGCCCTACAGAGATGTGGCTCAGAGCAGAGGGTCCAGGAAGGCTGTTCTGAGAAGGGCCAGGAGGGGTGGTAAAGAGCCTGGGTTTGTGTCTTTGAGGCTATCTGTAGAAGATGCTACCCAGAGAGTTCAGGCTTCCATCCTGTCCTGAGGGAGCCTTCTACTGGACATGAAAGTCGAACACATCACAGTGTGGAAACTGAGCCACTGAGTAGACAGGAAACTCCTGCCAGGTCTGTGACAGTCTGACTCCTCTTAGCTACAGAATGGTGGCATGAAGGCCTCATGGGCTTCACTGGAAGCTAACACCAGGGGGAGGTGAAGCAGTCTCCGCCTCCGCATTCCCATCTTGGTCAGGGTTCCTTCACCTCTGGTCTTTCTAGGCTTGTAACTGGACCATAAATTTCTGTAGCATTGATGTACAGGGCAGGTGTTACTTATCTTAAAGGGAAATTTTTTTAGAATGGTCAGAAAGTTTGTGATGGTACACACACAGTTTAAGATAAAATAAAATCTAAATAAATGCAAAATACTGGCTACATGACCTAGCTTTTCAGAAATGGATGTGTCTGTAAAGGGAGTTAATTTTACTTCCCAAGACCCCATATGTGTGGGTGCTGAAAACTCCCCTCCCACTCCAAGGTGAACTGGTGACTGAAATACACAAAATGTTCTCTTCTTTGGGAATGAGTATTAGACAGATCTGAGGTTCTCTGCACTCTCCACATCCTTCAAGGATGCAGAAGCATTCTGAACCTTTAGATGGATGACAAGTAGAAAGCCTCCTGAGATCTCTGTGTGGTCCCATTCTACCTTCTGGGTCCTACAGGCTACCCCTCCATGTTGCAGGAGGTGGGACTCAGGTTGCATGTGGCTCTGCTCTGCTCTTTGGTAGGATGCTGGTTGGCCCTCCAGGGTCTAGCTTCAGAGAATCTGGAAGGTGCTCCCTTCTTTCAACCAAGCCTGGATCTTGCAAACCCAATGATTTCCAGTTAGTTCTTTTGTCCGCAAGATGACACGGTGTGTCTTCTAATTCAGTGGACTTCGATCTCAGACAAGCACATCTGACAGCTCTGAGTGGTCCATCTGAAGCGCTCCCAGGGCCACTAAAGATGCAGAACTAGGGGAAGTGAATCTAAAGTACCAAAGAGCCACGTGGTGGAACCAGTTTTCAGACTTCTGAGTGCAGGGACTGTTCTCACACACTCAGCACCACCCGGCACCCTGGGTCAACATGACTCCCCGATTGAGACTGGCACTCAGCCAACTCTTCAAGGGCAGCACAGAGTAGATTTCTGGCCCTCGGCTCCTCAGATCAGCAGAGGCCAACAGAACAGTAGGCACGACTACAGCCCTTCTCCAGTGCAGCCCTGAACAACGTGGGGCCAGGAGAGGGCGGTGGGTGGGAGGAGCCTATCAGTGCCTTCTCCTGCGGCTGTCCATAAGTGTGCACCGCATATCTTGTTTCCTTTTCAGCATCAGCGACCCCTTCATTTTCAACATGTGCAGCAAAGACAGGTCCTCTGACCACCACTCCTGCCAGCGCCATGCCTACAGTGACCTCACAGAGCTTCCGGCAGGCCCGCTTTCTCCTGCAGGTTAGTTGAGGGGCTCTGACCCACCCAGGGTGTAAGGGGGTGGTTTTTTCATCATGACGGGTAAAACAGGCATCATCAGCAATACCTGTCTGTGACCCCTCTTGGCTCCTATGTACAGCTCAGGACTCTTGTGGAGAAACCATGAGTGTCATTTCCCTGGACATCATCTGGTCCCTAACTGACTTGGAGCTCGGGCAGCCTCTACAGGCTCTCCAGCTAGGCCGTGAAGTGCTGGGCTAGTCTTGCTCACTGGGTCTTCTGGGACTCAGAATCTTTCCTGTGATATAAAACTGCACTGGCGATTTAGGAATTTAGGGGCATCACATAGAGCTGGTGATCCTGAACACTTGTCACCAGTCCCCTCTCCTGACTTTCTCCAGAACTTGCCTAGCTCTGGGCTTCTCATTATCTCCCAGGCCGAGTGTTTTAGGGACCTGATGACTTTCTCCTCTGATGTACCCCCCAGAGCCTCCCCACTGATTACAAGGGCTCCTCATGTGCTGAACACAGATGGAGTCTCCTGTGAGAGAGTGAGTTCAGCCACGCTCTCCTACACTGCTTTCTTTCTAGAACATTCTATTTAGAAGCATCACCTACTGCATGGGTAGGAGGAAGGGAGCTCTGGGACCCAGTGGCCTACACCCCAACTCACTGCCATCAGTCTGACCTCAGCAAGGGCAGGGCTGCCTCCCAGGCCTTCGAGGCGTCTTCAGAACACATGGAGACAAGAGCCTGGTAGGAGGAGAGGACGGGGCTCATCCCTCACCCTCTCTGCAGGTTCTGGAATAGTTTGACAGAGGGGAACACTATTTGACTTGGAAGGACTTACTAAGGGCTCCTTGGACTTGTGGCCTCATTTAGGGTGTGTGGAACACTTTGATTCCTCATGGAAGCCTCTGCACGAGTCTCATTATTTCCCATATCTGAAGCCCAGGGAGGCCTTTCAAGGGAGGAAATTCTGGAGTTCCTCCCTGGAGACCAGGGTCTAGGCCTCTACTAAGTCCTTTTCCTCCATGGTTGCTACTTTGCCTGAAGAATGTGTTCCCTATTTTGTCTGGCCTGAACTCTTTCACAAGGAGAGAAGGAAGTGAGGAGGCGGCAGTGTAAGGAAGAAGTCCCCATCAGGAAGATCCTAGGCAAGGTGGCTGATCCCGGGCTTCGTCCCCACTCTGGCTCCCTTGGTCACTTCTCCAGGTCACCTGACCCTGCAGGGATAGGCGGTCCTGACTTGCCTTTTCCACACTGCACATACAGCCCTGAGCGCATGTCAGACACACAGAACCCTTCCTGGATTTCTGTGCTTGCCTCACAGGTTATGTTCATAGCAAGTGTTACCGCGAGTGGGTTTCCTCTTTCCCAGGAAACAGCCCAGGGATTGGATCCCATCCTCTGTCTTCTCGTTATTTACCTTTTTCTCTGCAGAACTCTAACATGTCTTGGTAGAGGTCTTGAAGGTGCCCATACAAATACCTCTCCCGCTGGGAGACCTGGGCTGGGAGAACTTGCTGGCCACCAGGAGAAGCAAGTGGTGCTTGCTGCTGGGCATAGCCCCAGACCCAAGTTTGACCCTTGGCCCTCCATGTCCAGGCTTCAGTCTCTCTGGACCTCCCTCCCCCGGAAATTCTTTCTCCCCTATGCCATGTCTACTATTGTGGTGTCCCTTATTCTAAGTCTGTTAAAGACAGCTTGGAACAGAGAGAAGGGAGAGAGAGGAGAAGAAAGGAAAGAAAACAGCAGAAGGAAAAGGCAAGAGAACCATGTAGAGTTTATTCAGGTATGACAGTGTGCTGCCACATCTGGATGACTTGGCGACATGGGTGTGGGAAGAGCCTCATCATAATATGTCTGCAGATGAATGTGTCAGATGGAGAGTCAGCCCAACTCCATAGCTTCTGGGGTTTCTAGTGAGCTGATTCCTGCTGTAGGAAACAAAGCCTATGACCCAGAGATGTCATGCAGTTTGAGTGTACAACTGAGCATGCTCCCCCTCCATCTGTTCTTTACCTGTCCTGCAAATGAAGCCTTCACTTCCTGCTTCATCTGCAGGTGTTATCGGTGGCCACAACCCCTGCCTCACCATTCATCACTCATCTACCACCAAGGTCTTCACATTTAGAGAGAGGTCTGAGCCAGGTGGTGGTGGCGCACGCCTTTAATCCCAGCACTCGGGAGGCAGAGCCAGGCAGATCTCTGTGAGTTCAAGGCTAGCCTGGTCTACAGACCAAGTTCCAGGAAAGGCACAAAGCTACACAGGGAAACCCTGTCTCAAAAAAACCAAAAAATAAAAATAAAAAAATAAAAAAAAGTGGAGAGAAGTCTGAACTGACCATAAGGGTTTCCTACCACAGAAACCCACATGGCAAATGGCTACACCTCAGTTCCAGGAGTCATCTTTCCTAATAACAGTAGTTTCTCTGTATAGGACATCGCCCTGGAGATCTTTTTCCAAAATGGGTATTCCAAGCTGCTAGTGTTCTACAATAACGACCGGAGTAAAGCCGTCAAGAGGTAAGGGCCTGACAAGTTCCCGTTTCCAAGAAACAAATCCTAAACCCTGGGCAGAGAAATGGAGATTTCCCACCTCTGGTCTTGGGAAAAGGCTTCCCAAGCCATAGCAAGCAGAATTTAGGGGAGGTACAGGAAAGAGCTTCCTGACTTTTGAGACAAAGTACAAACGACACAGAGGCTGAGGCAGCAGGGCCAGTGGTGACAGGGGAGGAGCAGACACAGGTTCTTTAAGAAGGTGGTTGTGTAATGGACCTTCTGGAACATTTTGGCTGTATTTTCTAATTTTCCAAGTCATTCTTTGTGTGTGTATGTTTTCGCTTGGCTTAATCTCTCTTTTGGATTCCAAGTGCCAGTTCCTATTTAACTGGAAAGAACTCCAAAGCAGATTCCCACTTGCATGCTGAAGCATCCTTCCTAAGAGAAGCCTGCTGGTACACCTCAGCTCCCTTTCTTCTCCAGATAGATGAATCCATCAGTCTAAGCAAGGCCAGCCCGCATCTGAGTCCTTAACACACAGAGTTACTTGTTTCTATTGATACTGAAGTTATAGAGACATGGACACAGAGGAACTAGGCAGAGAGAAGGGCAGGGTCCTGGTCACCAGCAGAGCAAACAGAGGTGGGAGAGCAGGTGACCTCTGATCTCTGAGCTGGGGAGCTTCCAGCTTTGCCTTTCTGGTGGCCCTGGCTGGTAAATGACCCCGGGGCCAGTTGCCATATCCAGGACTCAGGACTGGAATGGAGGAAAATGGGTACACAGGTTTGTGTCTGCCAGAGTGACATGCTCTGGGTCAGTGCCTCCTAAAACCTGTATGGTCTGGATGGGCTGAACAGACATGTGGTGATCGCTGTCTAATGTGCTCCTCTAGCTTCTGGGTATGAACCAAAGTTTCTTGCTGTTATCTTGAAGCCTCCTTACACACCTCCTTTCTGCCACTCTGATGGTGTGTTTCAGATAACCAGTTTATAAGGGGATGGTTTATTTGGTGTCACATGTTGGAGGTCCCAGTACTTGATCAGTTGGCTTCATCACTCTGGGCCTGTTGTCAACCTGTGCATCACGCTAACAGTATGTGGCAAAGGCATCATTTCATGGCAGGGAAGTAAACAGGAGCAAAAGAAGACATCTGGGGTCCGACAGTCCCCTTTAAGACTAGGCCCAACAATGACCTAAAAACCTTCATTTCATCCCATCTCCCCGAAGTCCCACCACATTCCAATAGCAGCACCCCAGGAACCAAGTCTTTCCCTAGGGTCTTTGAGCGGCATGTAAGATTCAAATGTTAGCCGAGAGCATAGACTGAGTGTTCTAGGAGTCTTAGGATGACCTTTGAACCCACAGCGATACAAGGAATGTGTAAAAGTAGTTACCCAATTGGTCATGGAAATATAAGGTGCCTAGGTCCTAAAAAGGACCTGCAAACCCCTTAATACAGTAACTATCATTTTTTTTTTTTACCATTGCTGTTATTAATGTAGCTAGCATGTGTGATGTAAGAGACTGCCAAAGGGGTACCTCAGAGGCACCTGAGGTCTGGTGATCAGGACTGCAGGGTAGCATGGAATGAGAGACGTAGACTAAGGGTGTAGAGCAAGCTTGTGGGTGTGCAGTGACTATGCTCATGAAACTTTCTCTTTTTGTTTAGCTTTTGCACTTTCCAACCCAGCTTGAAAGGAAAAGGCAACACGGAGGACCCGTTCAACCTCAGGTAACGTCAGGTCAGGGTGCACTCTGGCCCTGCTCTGTCTTCATCCTCCTGTGCTGGAGCCAAGCAAAGGCCACAGTCATTTGTTTGCAAATTTCTTTCCAATCTGCACATATCCTTCATCTTACTCCTGAAGTTTCTGCTTTCAATTTAATGGCTACTAACAGGCCTGGAGTTCCCCCTTTCTCACCCCAGGCTCTGACAGTCTCATGCCTGAATAGCAAGTATCCCCTGTTTTAGAAGGAATAACTCCAGCACAGTCTGAACCAGGTCCTCAGGAAGGGGTGTGTACCAGCCATGAGCATTTCTGGATGTTCAGAAATGAAATCAGTGCAGTCTGCACATACTTATTCAGGAAATCCAAAACTCTTCAAAATCTGAACCAGTGGACACCAACAGGGTGTCACAAGTAGAAACATCTGTATGTTACCTCAGGTGACACATGGGTCACAGTCCAGCCAAGCATACTAAAAATACTGTATAAAATTGTCTCCAGGCTTTGGGTAGAGGATCTATGCAGAACAACCATTGAGCCTGCTGTCAGGGGAGTCACACTGACTGTCAACAGGCCAATATGAATTTCTTGGTGACAGTTATGCCCCAGACCTTGACACCTTATTATATATACACAAATACTCAAAGTCCAAAAATATCCAAAATCCAAGTTTTTCTGGTTCTAAGATATTGGATGAGAGATACTCAGTATGAGTGGTGTGTGAATTAGATGGGAACGTAAAAGCCTATTGTGTGGGTCATCTTGCTGGAGAAATGTATGTTTTCTGCCTAAACTTAGCACCTCCTCTGCAGGGGCCAGCTTCTTGGAAGGCCAATCTAGGACCGGCAGGTGTTTTTACTTCTGATGGGAGTGAGAACAGGATGGGACTGGGTTTATCCGGAAATGGATATGGGCAAGGCGGTTGCCTTCCCAGGAATCATACTCGGGAAATTTGTGTTAAGTATGGATGGGTCTAACCAATTCATTCCAAATATTGATAGCTTGCGATTTGTGGTGTTTGGTGCTCAGCAAAGTGATGAGCAAAACAACTTCAGACTCCCTTCTATGTGGTGAGTTTATCATATTCTCATGAGGAGGATACACATCTCAATTTAGTCTGAGAAATGAAGGGGGATGAGGGAAAGCTTAATAAGGAAAACAAACTTGAATTAAGACTTGGTCAATGACAGACTCACCATGCAGGAGTCTGGGAAGAAACATTTCTGGGGTCAGGGGCAAAAGTGCAGCCCCACAGGCAGCTTAGCCAGTCTGGCAAAGGCTGATGCACTGGCATGCAGGGAACTATTGGGAACAGACAGAGGCTTAATGGTGAGTTTGTGAAGTCCTGGAGGGATCTTGAGAATGGCATCATTGTTATGAGTAACTTGGAGGAAGGAGGGACCTAGCTTATCTTTGAGAAGAATTACCTTGGCAATAGGGTCAGGAATAGGCAACAGTAGGTCAAGGGCAAAAGTAGAGACTGGTTTAGAGCCTGCTGCAGTGAGCCAGGGCACCAATGCTGGTCAGAGCTAGTGGAACAGTGATGTGAATGGCCAGACAGTGGACAGATGCTGAAGGTACAGGTGATGGGATCTGATGACAAGTGTGAGGTATTTGTGAGAGGGGAAGACTTAGAGAAGTCCTGAGTGGTTGGAAACAAAGTAGGGACAGTCAGGAGCTGCAGTGGGGGCTGTGCTGACTATCAGAAGCTTTGTTTGGGATGTGTGAATTTGGAAATGTCATCCCACACTTTCAGGGGACATCATGTGAACTTTCGAGTTTAAGGGGGAGATCCTGACAATATGTAATTTGTAGTACTTCAAACCAAGTGAGTAGACAAGATCAGCAGGTGAATGCATGCATGTGGAAAGAGGTGGAGAGCTATGTCTTGTACACACATGGACCTTCAGAGAGGACACACATAGGAATGAGCACACTGGAGGTGGAGGAGGAAGAGACAGAGAGTAGCTAGCCCAGGATGCAGGTGTGGGGAAGCTCCTTGAAGCCTGTTGAGTGCTGCAAGGTAGGGGTGGTCAGACATTCTCATTGGGCCAAGCAGGATAAGAACTGAGATATGGCCACTGACCTTGACAACACAGAATTATTGACAGCTTCAACAGATGGCAATTCCTGCTGACAGAAGCAGGACATTAGATCTTTTGCTAACAGAGTGAGATGTCAAGGTGAGTCAGGGCACTATTGTGGGTCATCGGTGGTAAGGTGGCTGTTTGCCAACTATAACGGACATATTTCAGGAGTTGATGGCGATAAGCTCCAGTGTACAGGTCAGCTGATGCCACTCCTGGACATCTTACATTGCTCTCATGAGACACTTATGTCTACACTTAAGAGTTTTCAGGTCATTTCATTGTGAGTTGTAGTCAGCCACCCAAATGAATAGAAGCAAAAGAGAGGCTCATCACCTCATCATGCGCCTTAAGACAAAACAAACAACCCAGCTCACCATCATGTATGGCTGGCTCTCTCTAGGCTCTTGAAAGTCTACTGGAAGCTGTGGCTTGTACCTTAAGTGAGTACTTCCCTTTGGGTCAGTTCTGTTCTAGGCAGGCTTTAAGAACATGTTGGCATCGATGCTCCCAGTATCTCCCTACCAACAGTCACATAGGAAGTCCACCTTATACCACACACTGTATCCAGGTAATTGTAGCAAAGTATCCACAAATTGATTTTCTCAATCTAGTTTACATGTTCATCTGAGAACCAATCAAATAATTTGATTGGTCAGATCAGGGCAGTGTGCTCTTAGAAATGCATCTTGTGAAGCACGTGGTGATCTCATAGCTGTCTCTAACCATTCTTAGGCTATTGTCCTCAGCAACACACACCCTCTATCTGTCTCAGTTTCTAGTCCAGCTAGAGAGGAAGCAGACAGAGAATGGGTAGAAGGAAGAATGTAGAAGATGAACTGGCTGTGCCCACCACCTGGGGATCCCTACACAGATGGCTGTCAGATGGTAAATGACAGTTCTCTGTGATGGGTCAAATAATTGGAAATTCCACAGTCTTCCGTAGGATGATAATGACCTTGTGTACCTCCTCACATGTATGAAACAGCTGCTTTTTGGTCCACTGTGATGATTTTTCCCACTATGGTAGGATCTTCCTGGGTCATGCTGTGTCATACCTGGCACAGTTCCAGCATGGGCCCAAGAATGGAGGCCCTCATAGAACCCTTTCGTCATCCACTGGGAACAGTATACAGTGCTCTAGAGTTGACAAAAAACCTCATTTTTCAACATAATGTTCTAACATTGATGGTTTTCTGTTTATTTCCTTTATAAATTCTCTTTGGAAATAATAAGACAAGGAATTTAGAGTGTTGGTGATAAGCTATGAAATTCCTGTAAGATGGTGATCTTCTACAATCAGTGCCAAGGGTATACTCTTAATAGCCTGGAGCTCAACATCAAGTTCCCCTTCTTCCCATGCTTTCTCCTCAGTCCCCTCCCCAGAGATCAGTGTAAGTGACTAGCTCAGAGGCTAGATATCTGTACTGTACACAATCATTTCAGTAAAGCTCATTCTAGCTCCCCCCTGAATGGAGCAATATGGTTCTTGGATTTCTTGATGATATGAATCCCCAAGAGGTCGTGATGAAAGATGAAACAATCTATCCCTCAGGGACTAGGGAACAACCATTATAACAAGAGGAAGAATAAATGCTTCCACAAACTTAAAATGAGTGTGACAACCAATACTCCAGCATTCAGATGCTTCTTACACATTCCTGCAGCAACGTGGGATTGGGGAACAGATGTGTGAAGGTCCAGGAATGGTGGGAAGCAGTGTATTGGTTCATCCACCCCAGATGCTACTTGTGCCCAGATAACTCTAAGCCTAGAACATAGACACAGAAGCCATAATTTTTTTTAAAAAGCAAATTTCTTAGACTCTGCAAGGATGCAATCAACAATGAGCACTTTGATATGAGGCCAGTGAGTTGAAGGTAAAGTGCTGTTTTGCTTGAAATGCCTTAACTCTGGCATGGCTGAAGAATTGCAGCTCAGGTCTTACTTGGTATGCTAGAGTCTCACATTAACCAATGCTGTAGTGACTCTTAAGTTTGTACTGGAGAGATGTACAAAGATCTGCCTCTTATTGAGTTTAGACTATAATTTTTTAAAGTTTTATTTTAAAAGTGTCTGTAGACTCATAGGAAGTTGTAAAACAATGAAGTCTCTATATATGCCTTTACTCCCCACCCTCCATGGGAACATGTGGTTTAACCACTTACTTAGTTTGAAAATCAGGACCATTCCATGTATGTTTGCATCTCTGTGATTTTTGTCATGTGTGCAGATTCATGCAAGTGCCACTATAATCCTCATGCATGATCATTGTATCAGTACAGAGACAGCTCTTGCACCACCATTTCACTATCAGGCTCACCGCTGCAATGCCTGCCATTCTTAGCCACTGGAAACTACTTACTTCTGTTCAAAACTTTGATTTTATTATTTAAAGACTGTCCTACAAATATAATCACAGTGTGCAGCATTTAGAGACTGGCCCCTAAAACCTAGAATAATACATGGAGATCTGTCCAAGTTGTTGCATATTCAGATAGTTCACTCTATGCATGACGTGATACCAGAGTTTGCTCAGCTACTTGTAGATTGAAAGCCATTTGGTTGTTTCTAGTTTGGAGCCACTACAAATAAAATTGGCCATTTACATTTAATGTAATTATTAACATGTTAGAACACAAGCTGTCCGTTTTATTTTTTGTCTGTGCTTTCCTTGATTATCCCTGTTTTCTTTTTGCTGCTTTTTTTGTGCACAACTAAGGGGATAATTAAAATTTGTTTAACTTGTCTATAGTATGTTTGAATACATTTCTCTATGTGCATATTTTATACATGTTTTATCTCCTTAATGTATGTAATTACATACATGTAATTTTTAAAAAGAATTTCTTTATTTTTATTTTATGTGCATTAGTATATGTATGTTTGTGTGAGGGTGTTGGGTACCCTGGAACTGGAGTTACAGATAGTTGTGAGCTGCCACGTGGGTGCTGGGAATTGAACCCAGGTCCTCTGGGAGAGCAGCCAGTGCTCTTAACCGCTGAGCCATCTCTCCAGCCCTATACATGTAATTTTTACAATTTACTGGTGAAGAGATTGTACCATTTTGAATGACATGTAGAGACCTAAAGACTTTTCATTCTTAATGCAGACTTTGAAGTCTTTAATTAATGTATATCTATAATTTTCTTAAATGTTCTCTTTACATACATACATGCAGAAAACCACATGAATATCTTTCAAAGGCCTTTTCAGAAGCAGGTAGCCCAGAACCAAGGGAAACAAAGTAAAATTGATAGAGCAATTCAGTAACGTGGGCAGCACCGGAGAGCCTGTCTTCCAGAATGTTCCCTGTGCCACTCTGTCTTCTAATTTGGGACTTTTCTTCTTCAGAGTCCTTTATTTCTGTTAGCTGATTGGTCTTCGTGTTTTTGCCATAAGCTACTCTAGGAGAAGGATGCTGTGCTCAACCTGAGGAATGGAGACACAAGAGACTGAGGCAAATGCTCCAGGCAACCAGGGCAAAACACAGGTCATACTGTGATCACCCCAGGGTCACCCAGGCTGTACCTGTCTCTCAGAAACAGGAACCACTGTCACTGCAGATGGTTTCTGTTCTACTTGAGGAAAGAGAAACCCATGACTTTGTATCAAGTATTTCCAGGCTTAATGCAACTTCCAGGGAATAAACATGGCAGGCAGTGGTGTTTCATAGCAGGAAAGAGCATCAGTATTAAATATGATGCAGAAGAAGACAGCTAAGCACTCTGTTTTCCCGTCTTTGCTCTGTCTGGTAGCCAGCATTTCCTAGCTAAAAATGGGTCTGACTGGAGTGCACACCAGACAAATCAAAGACATCTGCTGGCTTGGTTCTCAATCCTGATGAAGTCCAGTGTGCTTAAATCCCTTTCTAGGACCTAGAAAAAGGGAAAGTACAGGTAACATCTCCATTGGGGATAGAAAGGAAGCATCTTTTTTTGTATGCTAGCCAGTCAGAGAGCTGCAGGTCATGAAGTGATTTTGAGGACCAGTGATGAGCATGTGAGATGTGTCTACTCCAGTGGAGATCAGTGAGGGAGAGGACAGTAGACAGAGCAGACAGGAGAATCCAGTCAAGACCCAGACCCTTCCCGGGATGGGCTGTAGCTGTGATGCTTTCCTTAACTTCTCTTTGCTGACTTCTCCGGATGCCTAGAAAAGGTAGGACTCATTCTCCAGAGAAAGTGCTTCAAGAGGAGCAGTTGAACTGGGCAGCACCCACAGATCGGCTGCTGTTCTCTAGATCATGTTTCTGTGTGGATCCCAAAATGCCTGGGTCAGAGAGGAAGAGTCTGTAGTCATAAGCCTGGCTCCTCCCTGACAGACATGTCCAAGATTCCACATACTAACTGTGGCACTAGAAGTTAGGATCCCTGAAGAAGTCCCCATGCTTGGAATGAAAATGGTAAGTCCTGAGAGACTTGGCTAACATTCTGAATTCACCTAAGACCTCAGAAATGCAGAAGACACAGTGGCCAAGTGTTCCAACCAGCCGCTTGTAAAAACAGGTGCCACATCAGAGTGCATTTTAAATCACACATGCCACTCAGTTCCACAAGAATGAAGTCATCATCCACATGTCTCCAGTGAGCTGAGAAGAAAATCAACACTTTGCGTTCTCATGCGGACCACAACAGAGATATCCAAACAGCCCCGGCCTCTAAGCCTCTCACTGTCTTTGCATACTTGCATCAAAAGCACAAACAAATGAAGTTTCTTGACAAGCACTTCCAAGAAGAACTCAAGATTTGGGTTGAAAAGAGAACCACAGAAGCCTCACAAGGGGGTCACAAACTGGCTAAAAATCACAATGGAGGAAGAAGCAGAAGAATCAATCCCCAGTGTGAACAGATGGGCTTTACTGGGGAAATAGACTGTCATTTCCAAAATATCCCCCCCCCCTTTTTTTAAATCTTAGACTCTTGCTATTTAATCTTGACTACCATCTAACTCTCAGCCATCCTCCTGCCTTAGTCTCTCAAGTCATGGGAATGCAGGAATGCTCAGTTTTTCTATTTTTTTCCATGCTGACTAAAGAGATGGAAGGAAGGAAGGAAGGAAGGAAGGAAGGAAGGAAGGAAGGAAGGAAGGAAGGAGGGAGGGAGGGAGAGAGGGAGGGAGGGAGGGAGGGAATACTAGTTTGGGCACAATTCCCATCTCAGCTTTCACCTATGGACATTGAACCATAAATAGAAGCCCTAGAAGGTTCCCATCTAAAATACGGAACTGTATGCTATTCCTGTGTGGTCATACAGATTCTATCACCAGAGCTCACAACCTTAAGACCTAGTGAATTGATGAATGAATTTATTTGGAGTTTTGCCTAAAAATTGGAAGAGAGAAATTCCAAGTGTTTATTTTCCTCATAGCAGTGTTAGAACTTGTAGGGAAGGGCCAACAGCTTGTGTGTGTGTGTGGGGGGGGCTTTAATCCAAGCACTTGGGATGAAGAGATGGGCCTGATAAGGACAGAAAAAGATGAATCTAGTTGGAAGAGGACAGCACACTGTGCTGTGATCCCTGATGCTACAGAGAAAGAAGCAAGGTAGCAGAGAGGGGTCCGGGCATCACCAACAGCAAGCCACACCAAAGGCCGTCAGCTCACATCGTCTTGAGACATCAGCTTCCCAGATGGTAGAGATGCAGAGCTGGACTAAAGGATGATCCGTGCTTCTCTCCCTGCCTTTCTCTGGCTATTGTTCTGGTCTACACAGTGAATTCCTGGCTTGCCTAGGCTACATAGTGAAACCCTGTCTAGGAAACTATGGCTGGTCTACATGGTGAATTCCTGGCTAGCCTTGGCTATGTAGTGAAACCCTGTCTTGGGGGAAGGAGGGGAAGAAGAAAAGAGAAGAGGAAACAAAAGGCGGGAACTACATCCACGCAGACACAGCTGTGGATCCCAAAGCAGACCTGATGAGAGTATCTTTCTCCTGAGACCCAGGTGTCTGAGTGTCAATTTCTACTCCCAACAGATATATTTCCTGAAGGGATCCTTGTGCCCAGGGTCCTGTTGTAGTAACTCACATCTCAGATATGGCATCACTTTTAGATGGGCTTCTAATAAATCATCTGTGATCTTAAAAGAAGAGAGAGACACAAAGAGAAGTGGCCACATGGGGGAGGATGTGGTGAGTGGGCTTTGAGAGATACATTGCTTGTGGGTATAAATGTGTACAGTCTACTTGATGACATCTGTCACAATTATTCTAAAAAAGATCCTTGAACACACTATTTCCAGTGATGCAGGGCTGCCAGAAAATAATCTAAACCATGTTACAATATGTTCGTTATCCAGACACCCATCATAGAACTATTTCCATTAGTGCAAATCTGGAAACAAGCTAAATGCCCACAGGAACGTATAGTTACGCATATCTTGAGAACGGTTGTCTTGCAGATGTCTACAGTGTTGGCTCCAAAGACCATGTGACAACATGGGTTTCAAAACAGGGTAGAAATGACATGAAGGCTCTAATTATAGCCATGTGGAAATGTACACACAGAAAAATAACTAGCAAGAAAGCATGCCACTATTATAGCTTTTTGTGCCACAGAATGGTGGACATGGTAAGCTACTCTGTTTAAAGCTAGACTGTGCTTTGGTTATTTTTTGTAGTGAAAAATATTTAATAAGCAGGGCAAACTACTTTTCAATCTAGATTATTCTGAGAATTTTAGAAGCACAATAGGAAGTGTTGCAAGCTAAGCATCATGAGATGAGAACCAGTCCTGGGGAGCTAGAAGATGAAGGGTGGTGTCTGCTATGGTTTACAGGGTGAAGAAGTGAGCTCACGCCCTGCACTGAGGCCTCCGGAGCTGGGCACTGGCCACTGCCTGCCCCCTGCACTGAAGCCTCCAGAGCTGGGCACTGGCCACTGCCTGCCCCCTGCACTGAAGCCTCCAGAGCTGGGCACTGGCCACTGCCTGCCCCCTGCACGGAGGCCTCCAGAGCTGGCCACTAGCCACTGCCTGCCCCCTGCACTGAAGCTTCCAGAACTGGACACTGGTCACCACTGCATAGCTTGCCACCCACTCGGCCAAGTCAGGGGAAAGGCCTTTGCAGGGTGTCTTCCTCTGTCCTTTAGTAGTGAGTGGAAGGGACACAGTGGGCTTGTGGGGGACGAGGGCTTACTGTAATGGGAACATTATTGCCACAATCATCATTTCTTCCTGAAAAACTAGTATGACTCCTGACTCTGACCGTGGCAGTATTTGGGTGTACTCTAGGCTCTCTGTGGAGGGAACTGAAGTTCCATGCTACCTGGCTCAGAAGCCCACAGGCTGTAGCATTCCATTTTCCCCGATGAGGGAAAAGGTCCCTGACCTCTAAGTCTCTCAGGTCAGAATGCTCCAACCAGCTCCTTTCAGACGGCCTCTCTTCCAGCTTGTACAATGCCAGCCAAGCTTTTCTCCATCGCGTGTGGCCCCTGCATCTACCGCAATGACCTCTCTCATTTCCTAAGGCTCTCAAATGGCACTGGGCACATTTACAGTCAGCCAAGGGCCTTCAGAAAAGCCCCTAGAGCAGCTCTGCAGATGTAGTTGAAAGTGCTGCTTCTGCCTACTTCCTGGCAATGCTGAACGGTAATACCTGTCCATCCCTGGGCCATTTGCTCTTCTACCAGCCCCTTGGAGACCGTTAGCCTATGAGGTCTAGATCCAAAAATTTTCCATGGAATGAGTTCCATATTTGGGAGCTGACAATGTGTCCCCAAATGCCAGTGACAGTAAAGTATGTTGATAGTTCCCTGGGCCACGGGAACTAATGAAATGAGATGGACAGATAGATGAGGGTCCTTTCTTGGTTCCCTGAGCTGCATGCAGGAGAGAAATGCAGTGTGCAGACTAGCAAAAGACAAAAAGCCCTTCAATCAACCAAACCATAGTCTGATAGGTAGGGAATGGTGTTTTATGGCTTGGATCAAAAGGCTCCTATGGTAACACAAGAGCACTTCCCTTTGGGCCCAGCTTATTGCCTGCTCCTCCCACCTTCCCCTCCTGCCTCAGGGTCAGGGTCCCAGGTCACCTCCAATCTTCCTGGGAATCCTTGGCCATTGAGTTGGGTGAAACCAAATTGGAAAAGATGGCCTTTCTTGGTGTTGAGGGGGCCATGCTCTTGATCTTGTTCAGCTTGTCCCTGGCCTGTTGGCATTTTTGCAGGCAAGTTGTGCACAGGTCCTTCTCATCGACCAGATAAAGGTTTTCCAGCCTTTTGATGGAGTCGAAGAACATTTCTGACTCATCTGACTTTGGAAAGGGGTTCCTCTTTATGTTGAGCTTCTTCAGTTTGGGGAGCTTGGAGATACTGCCAGGGATGGTACTCAGCAGGTTGTCATGTAGCCCTACCTCATGGAGCTCCTTCAGTGCCCCCAGTGTGGTGGGCACACTGTCCAGGTGGTTGAGGCCAAGATTCAAGGTGCGGATGTTCTTGAGCTGGTTCAGTTCCACAGGCAGCCCATTGGTGGTCAGTCTGTTGTTACTGACGTTGAGAAAGAGCAGAGAGGTCATCTGGCCTATGGACTCAGGGAGCTTATCGATGTAGTTGCTGTGCAGGTCCAGCCATCGCAGGTTCTGAAACTTGGAGATAGAGTCAGGAATCTTCCTGATCAGATTGCGGCTAAGGTCGAGCTCATCAACCTCGTTGAGACGCAGGATACACTTGGGGAAGGTGGTGATTCCCATCTTGCTCAGATCAAGGCGTTTTTTCCCATCAAAGGTGATTTTGATGCAATTCTTGGCCACGTTGAGGGTGATCTTTTTGCCCTTTGGGCCTTTCCCACCCTTAGCCATGGTCTCTTAGTATGGGAGTGTATTTGAAGACTGTTTTTCTGAGTTGATGGTGATGACTTTGAGGAAGAAGTCACATAAAACTGCTAGAAGGTAAGCTCTGATAAGAACAGAAAAGACAAGTCTAGTTAGTAGAGGACACCACACTGTTGTGATTCCTGCTGGTACCGAGAGGAAGGAAAAAAACACCAAACCAACCAACCAACCAAACAAACAACCAGGGTAGCAGGGAGGAATTGGGATAGTGCAGTAGCAAAGATGCCAGAGTTCTTCAACAACAGTTTTCATCTCTTCAGATGTCAGTTTCCCAGGTTAGAGGGAGTGCTGAGCTGGAGGGCCTCAGTGTCTCTCTCTGTCTTATTCTCTGGCTATTTCCTGGGAATTAGCCTTCTGACTCTCTCTCTCTCTATGTGTGTGTGTGTGTGTGTGTGTGTGTGTGTGTCCATGTGCATGTGCAGGAGTATGTATGCTTGGCTATGTGCTACTTTCCCAGACATTTCACATTATAGAGTCTTCCTTAGCATTGTCAAAAGACCATCCTGGGGAGCCTGTGGAGGTGGGGCGGCTGCTGCTGTTAGAGGCGGCAGAAGCCTGGAAGGGAGAAATAGTGAGTGTTAAAAATGACTATCATATCCCTTTCACATTTAAGAGCCAGGAGAGCTAGCAGGCCTTGGTTACTGTAACTACGGGGTGACGAGAGCAGGACTGGGCCTGGGGAGCCAGGGTGTATCTTCACAGCAGCATCCAGAATTCTAGTCCTCTCCCCAGGCATGGAGGCTGCCAGGGTGGGACTGCCAAAGCTTCTAGAGAACATTCTTTCAACTCCATTGCTCCACAGCCCTCCCCACATCCCCCACACTGACAGTCAACTGTGGATTGCTCTGCATAAATAGGTATGGTTACAAGTACACAGAGCCCTAGAATGTAGAGGGTGACCAGAGTGAGGATTCTGGCCTCAGTATGCTTGTCTCAGAAGTCCAGTTCGGCAGCTAGCAGTTTTCTGTAGCTCTCTGCCTAGGGTTCCCTGTTTGTGAAAGCAGTCTCTTTCCAGAGCTGGTAGGGGATATAGATTGTCTAATACTGCCTAGCACCCCTAATGCTGGGTCTCAAACATTCATTACTAAGTACACATAGTGTTTCTACTCCTCAACAGTCTTACAAGACCAAGTGCTGTTCCTGCTGTCCAGGTAGGGAGACTGATGCTTGGAAGTGAGGAAAGCCCACAGCGAGTGGCAGGCTCTATGGAGTCAGCCATGGAGCAACACATCCACAGATAATCCACAGTCTGAACAAAAAATGAAAACAAGTCAAAACCTGTGGCATGAAAGTGAAACCATGATTTAAGGCAACCCTGGAACTTTGTAGTCACGTATTAGGAAGGAAAATGGGGCTGGAGGGATTACTCAGCCCTGAAGAGCACTTTCTGCTCTTGTAGCTGATAAGTTTAGTTCCCAGTACCCACCTTGGTCAGCTCACCACCACCTGTAATTCTAGCTCCAGGGAATCTAGTACCCTCTTCTGGCCTCTGGGGACACTACACTGAGGTGCACACAACATACACATATGCACATAATTTAAAATTCAAGTATTTTCTTTTAAAAGAAACTGAATGCCTCCCTGACTCCAGGTGTACAAATAAGACAGGCATTTGACTGTACCTATCAGTGTTACATTGGAAACGCTAGAGAATGAAATAATACAAGAAAATAAAGGGGGTACTGTTAGAAAAAATTGGAGCAAAGACGTCTGTATGCGCAGGTGACCTGACTGTCCACATAGAGACTATCATGAAATTTTTAGGATGTTCCTTAAACTGATAACTAAACTTAGCAAGACTGTAGTAAGTAAGGTGAAGACAAAACTGCTCCACCAGATGTCTACATATTAGCAAGGACCAAGCAAAACCTAAAACTTGAAAAAAAAACAATGCTCTCAAAAGGAAAACACTTTCCTATTTCAGATATATACTAATGAAGACTTCTATGATGAAAATTATGAAATAATAACTTAAAGAAAATGTCTAAACAAAGGGGAAAATATAGCACACCTGAGTTAGAAAACCCAATACAGTTAAGCTGTTTCTGCTGAAATTGGTCAAAATACCATGATCCCACCTGAACTTTCAGTAAGATTATATACATGTATCTATCTATCTATCTATCTATCTATCTATCATCTATCTATCTATCTATCTATCATCTATCTATCTATCTATCTATCTATCTATCTATCTACCTGTCTGTATGTCAGTCTCTCTCTCTCTCTCTCTCACTCTCTCTCTCTCTCTCTCTCTCTATATATATATATATATATATTTATATATATATGGATTTTATATTTCATGTTTATATGCATAAGGATTTCTAAAATTTTGAAATGTTTAAATGTTAAAAGATAAAACCACTAGGAATAATGAACAAATTTGAAAAAGGGAAAAAATTGGAGGAAGATTCATATATAATAACTTTTAAATTTCCCATGTAATTAACCTATGTTATCAGCAGAGGGACAGATATAATACATAGACTAATGGGACAGAAAACAGATACATAGACTAATCTGCCCAGAAAATAGATCTGCACAAATGTAGTCAACACAGTCAGTCGATTTCTGACAAAACTTCAGTAGAAAAACAAACTTTTCAATAAATGGTGTTGGGTGGTTGGTCATTCATACATTAAAAAAATGAAATTAAATAAACCATTAACAACTTAATAGAAATAACTACTATTAACACAAATGGATCATGGATCCGAATATAAGCTATAAAACTTTTAAAAGAAATTGGAGAAAATTTCATGACCTATAGTTTGGCAAAAGTACATTCCTCTAAAAGATAATGTTAAACAAAAAATAATGGTCTTAAAAAATTAAAAATTTTGCTCTGTGGACAAATCACTATGCGTGGAAAGAAAAACCAGAGAATGGAGGAAAATATGTGTAAGTGATACAGGCAAAAATGTCTGGAATCCAGAATAGAGGAAGAAGGCCAATTGTGAAAAGAAACATAGAACCAGTAAGTAGTACAAGGACCAGCGAGGCTGTGCAACCAACCACCTTGTGCAGCCCCCGAAACAGTTTGGCTATTCTTATAAAATTAACCATCATAAGACGTTTCATTCTCATCATAAGATGTTTCATCTTCCCCAGAAGGTATTTAGGAAAAGAAAAGCTCATGTTCATATGAAAGCTTATTCCTGTGTTTATCAGTTCCCCGTTCATAACTGCCCCACAGGGAACGGTCCATCCTTCGGTGGACAGATTCCTTACGCTAGAATAATGCTGAGCATAAAGGATGATTATGTTTATTATCTCTCTCTGATTGTTATGTTTTGTGTGTGTGCATTGAAATGTCACACCTTATCCTACAAATATGTACAGTTATGATGTATCAGTGAAAAATGCATTTCAAATATTCATAAAGAAATGTTTGTAAAAAGAACATATTTACTCATATGTACAATAACCTAAGTGACTCCTAAGAGCACACTGCTGCCTGGAAGAAGCCATTGGAATGGTCTGCATGATGAATGAATCCATTTATGTAGCTGCAGGAAACAGATCCACCAGGGCAGGAACTATGGGCTGGGGACACTAGGTTACCAGGAAGCAGTGTGGCTGAGTTTCCTGGGCATGGTGGAGCTACCTGGACCCTGCTTTGGAGACAGTTACATGCATCTGTATATATTTAAAGCTCAGAGGCTAGCATCCCCAAAGGGGAGATGCTATTGTAGCTACATTTTAAACTCAAAAACTAATTGTAACTCCATGGTCAATCTCTGTGAATTTCTCTCTGTGCCTGCATAGTCAGACTAGGTTGAACATCTAGGACATTTTGTGTGTGTGTATCCACAACAGTCCCATTCTGTCCCTTAAAGAGCAGGCAGATGTGCACATCTGGACCTTGCTGTGAACACAGGCAAGAGGTGTTCATGGGAGACATGTCAGAGAAACTGTTATGCACTTGAGTTCACCAAAAAGATGAATTCAGCTCAGGAAAGCCTATATACTCATGATCTTCTCTTTATCAATGCTTCTCCATGGTAGAGCGCCAAGACATAGCAAATAAAATGAATATCACTAGTGAAACTTGAGTTGAAGATAAACAAAAGACAGAGTTAATTCGAACATCTCAAATCCTGTGTAGGCCTGTATTTTACTTGGCAGACATAGCCTGGGGCCTGAACAAGTAGTGAATAAAATTGCCTTTGTCTAAGGGCCTTCTTACTCCTTTGAGACTGATTTAATCCAAGTCCCTTTGCTTATTCTTGCCTGAATCCATCTGTTTACTCACTGATTGAGTGTACTGGGGCTTGCCTGGTGTCAAGCATGTGAACAACACACATTGTAAATGAGCTCACACCCTAGTTTAAATAGCTAAAATCCAGACGGTCACTAATTTTGGCCACCAGACTGCCTTGCATATTCCAAGGCTGGCTGCCATTTTGTTTTCTTCTATTTAAGATAACTTCAAGCATGAGTTAGAGAGCTCCTGGACAAGACAGGATGCTTCCAGCAGACTGGGATCCAGCCAAGCCAGCTGAACCTGCCCCCACAGCCCACCCATGCTGTGGGAAGAAGTCCTCTGAGGTCTGAGTAGTGGGGGCAAGGGAGCCATGAGGGGCTGGCTATAGAACATTGTTCCATTAAGGAGCCTCTCTCCAATGGGCCCTTTGGCTCTGAGCCTGCCCATTAATCAGCTTAAGGCAGAGTAGGGGGCTGACTGGCCTAATGCACTTTGCCACCTCCCTAGTGAGTCTGGATCCCCAGACAGATCAAGCCAGGTGGGAACATGAGGAGCCCCCAACCCCCTTTCTTAATGCTCTCCTCAAGGCCACCATTCCCTGGTTGGGATCATTAGTTATAGAAGGCCTGGTGTGCTGTGCTAATCAGAGACCCTTCTCATCCTGAAGCTGCTTAGTACCACTGGAATCAAGCAGTGCCATGAGCTCAATTTCAGAGGCAGAGAGGTCAGGGACCTCTCCCCTGTCACTCTGCTGTTTAAGGCCAGGCCCACCGACCCATGGAACAGGAGAGTGAGCAGTGACAGAAGAGTAGAACAGACGATCTTTCCGTGTAATCAAAACATTAAACAGATTGTTCTCATTAGTTCGTGAAGCTTTCAAATATCCTAGTGTGGCTAATCCACACAATGAAGAAAATGCATACATACAACAGATAGACAGATGGACTATGGATGAGGGATCTGTGGATGGAGGGAGTCTTGTTTGCACATGCACAGACTGGAAAGCCCAGTATAAGAGGGTTCCAAGTAAGCCCCCCCTCCTTTTTTTGGTTTTTTTGGGGTTTTTTTTTTTTTGCATTTTCATCTACAGTTGTGTTTTATACTTGAGGGAAAAGTGGGCCTGTTGGTCTGATTTTAATTTCTGAATAATTTTTCTATCTAGTCATTGTGAATGAAACAGCATGGAAGGACACCCCATGGATAGCTAAATTAAAAATGTAATGGCAACTTACATTTTAATACTATCAAAACATTTGCAAATGTCTTCAGCTCTAAGGTCCTTACAATCATCATAATGCTAGCATGTGTCAGGTGCTTCATACTCATGAGCCTTTGACTCCATTTTTAAGTAACACTGACTGTTTTTACAGGTTTAATATGTCTGAATAATTTCCTAGCATAGTATCACAATAATTACTTCATTCTTTGACTGATGTATTAGAGGTAGGATAGACACATAATTGAACTGGACCCATCAGATTACCACTGTTTCTTCACCAGTATTTGGGGAAAACTTCATGTCACATGGATGTGAAATGCCCTTTGCTTGTGGGCTGTCTCTTAGGCAATGACAAGAACTTCCCTGAGAAATCCATTAGCCCAGAGTACAGCTGGTCTCAGTGTGGCATAATGTTATACCCTGATAACCCCTCCTCACTTGTAAGAGAACAGTGCATTGACTCTACCCAATCTCCCAAACAGCTCAACTTAGCCACCCAGCACTTGTAGAGTGCTGGTGGTAGCCACCCACCACTGAAAGAGGGGTTCATATGTCACATTACCAGACTGAGAAAATAATAAACTCAAACTCCCAAGTATGATGCTGAGTGGTCATTACTTTTACCCCCACCTGAAAGTCAAGAAATTGCAGGATTAATTGTCATAGGTTGAACACCACTGAACTGTGTTTGTTCATTTGCTATCACATTTACTGGGCAGGGAACAAACTAGCTTACCTGCTTCTATGGTTTCCCACATGGCTTCATATCATTTCCTGTGTCCTCAATCCCCTCCCCAAACATGTCTACTTACTCCAAGGAGGGGATTTAGCATCCTATGAAGAGCCACTTGGGAGGAAGAGACACAGGTCACTGAGTCCCTTTTGTGGAGAAGATGTATCTGGAACTCCTCACAGATCTCCCCCAAATCAGCACTGATTCCTGACTTCTGCACAGTCTGTGCTGGGACAAAGAATTGCCATTTGTTCTGCACCCATTCTCACCCAGGAACTGTGTGCTGTTTGTTTTATGATGTTGTTTGGACTTAGAAGTGCTATTGGAGTGTCACTGTGAAATGCTCCACTTTTTTACTGACTGCCTCTACTTTGGAGAGATATAGACATTGTGGATGGAATCTTACAGGGAAATGATCTCAGGGTTTTCTGGTGTCTATTGTGGAATGCTGTCAAGAGTCATGCACCATGACTAGGTGAGATGCGCTAAGGTCCTTGCTGTGAACGTGCTACTGGGCCCTCATATATCTCCAGTCTCTATAGCCATTATACCAGAGACCAACCCTATTTATTAAAGGAATGGAATTTAGACTCGGAATAGTCAAGTGACCTGCCCCCAGTTACACAGGGCATAGTCAAAGTCAAACCTAGATGGTTCTGAAAGCTAAATTTATGCATAAACTTCCACCACAATCTGTGGCCCCTCAACCTCCTTTGTGCTAACTGTGCTACAGTTATACATCTGTTAGGCTTCCATCAACTCCAAAATGAGGAAGACATTCTGGAATCCTAGTACTCCCAGACTAGAACCCCCACCCAACCTTCAGCAATAGAATATTAAGGCAATGTCCCAAGCTAAGAAGGTGAATTCTTACTAGTGGATTCCATGATAGTGGGACCCAAGAGTGTTAGGGTCCCCAGATTCTCAGTGACTCAACACTGGCTTTAGTACATGCTAACTAACATTGCCTATCTTGATCTGAGAACTGTTTAAAGGGAATGTACACTCTGCCAACTAGATAGTGAGATCAAGGAGATAATAAGTTTGGCCTAAGTTTCTGAATAGGTCAGCTATGCACATATCCCACTGAATTTCTGAAGGGAATAGATGAAGATGGGAATTGTAGAAACCATTTAGGTTGGCCACCCCTTACCTGATCATAGATTAAGTATGTATGTATGTATGTATGCATGCATGTATGTATTATCTGTCTATCTATCTATCTATCTATCTATCTATATATATATATATATATCTATAAGTTTACAAAGCATAAATTTTAGTCATCTTTAATAGCCTTGATGGGGTAGTTTAACTATTAAAATCAAATGAGAGAGAGAGATTTAGAAGTCATGAATAAGGCCATACAGTGGCTCAATAAATGTGTGTGCTTGCTTGCTTATGTGGGCAGTGATGAAGACAGGGAGTTTGTCCTTCAGCTCCTTCAGTACCCATGGGGCTGACTTAGTGTGAACATCTTTTTATGCTGAATGAGCTGAGGATGTAAAGAGACAAGATTCTCACCCAGCATCACTGAGCTAAGAAGCTAACTGCACTCCCTGCCCCTGCCTAAGCAGGCACACTTTTGCCCTGGAGAGTGCTGGGCACTCTTCTCCACCTGAGCTCACATTAAAAGCTGACCCTTCTGCTGGGAATGGTGGCATATGCCTGCAATTCCAGAACTTGAGGGGCAGAGACACAAGGATCATCACAAGTTGAAGGTCAGTCCTGGGCTACACAGTGAGACCTTTTCTCATAAAAACAGACAACACAGACAAACACACACATGGTGGTGGTGGGAGAGCCAGCAAGAGAGAGCAAGCAGGAGGGACAGCATGGGAGGGAGGGAGAGAGGGAAGGAAGGAGGGAGGGAGGGGGGATGGAGGGACCTCCAGCACAGCCTGTGGTCTACGGCAGCTCTGTGCACATGTCATCTGTCAGTTGATACTTCCTGCCCCCTTCAGCCTTTCCTAGTGTCATGTAGCCAAACTGGCCCCACACACCCATGCCCCTTTCTTCATTCTTTGTCTCTCCTTCCAGCCTCATACCTCTCCTCAGAACCAGGGCTGTTCTTCTCACTCTAGAGGGGGAGGTTGCTAAGGAGTTGGTGGGGGTGAGGATGAGTGATCTGTCCCAGCTCATGTAGAGACTTGTTCTAGATTCATAGGGGAGGAGTCTTCTTCCCAGCCCACCACGCTCCTTCTCTCAGCCGTGTCTACACAGGGTGATCGTTCGCTGGTTCGGCAGTTATCTGGTTAACTTGGTGATGCTGTCCTGAGGATCTTGCTGGGCCCTTCTGTGTGTGCAGCCCTGCCCACCCACACATGATTTACTTCTCTCTGTGCACCAGCTTGGCATACGTGCTGCCTGGAAGCTGCTATCTGTCAAACTGCCCTCTCCCCCCTGGTGGGTAATAAGAATTCAACTTTTATTTGGAGCAAAAGTTCCCCAGGGGTCACATGGCCCCATAACAAAAGATTATGATTTCTTATTGGTTTAATAGCATCTATTTTGTAATTCTGGATGTACTCTGTTTTAATTGGATTTGTTAAAGGAACAAAAGGGAATAGGTGCCTTACAATTAAAATAAAATTTTAAGATTATTAGTTTAACGGACTAGAAAGGCCTTGTTCATCAACCGCATGTTCCGAACACACCAACCAGCCAGAACACAAGCAGAGGACAAAGGACTCATGTCGGACGGGTGCTTCCAGACCCTGGAGGCGACCTTCAGCTCCACTGCAGCCGCCGTGTCTTACACTCGGCTCTTGCAGACAGAAGTTGCTCCCATCTTTTTTTTTTTCACAGCCACCTCTCCCCTGGCAGACCCCAAAACTGGGGTTCAGAGAGGTGGTATGGTAGAGGGGATGGACGTCCAGAGCTGTTAGACCAGGGTGCTGACCACATGGTCCCCACTCACCATCCACAGAGGCTGGATGACCTTCTTAGCCTCATGGGCCTCGGCTTCCTCTGCTGGTAATAGATAACCCAGAGGCTGATCCTGGAGCGGGCGGGGGTTGCTGAGATACAAGGGAAGATACAAGATACAAG